>NW_009608459.1:12158-30344 GCF_000690535.1 Cariama cristata
TAGCTGAAACTGATTCTGTAGCACTGAAAAACCCAAGATACTAACTCTGATTACTACAGGGTTAAAATCAGGGATAAAGGGAGAACAAAAGAGTAAGAGTACTGCCTTGAGACTAAGCTACTGTTCCAGAAGCTAAAGTAGCGAAATGAACTGGTTTAGCATCTCTGCTCAGTTTGTCCTTACATTTCTGTCAGAATTACATCAGACTAGTTTTGTTAAGGTTCGTAGTAGAAAGCCACGTGTATTAAAGCTGGAAAAGGAACCTCTCAATATGCACTGCTGGGCAGTCCTGTATTTAGTAGTGTAATGCAGCTCTTTGGAAGATTTCCCAATGTCTCTTTAAAATGATTGCATTACAGCTTAATTATCGGTAAAATCTGCCTAGGTTGGCTGGAATAAAAAGGAATGTGTAACTAGGGAATGGGGCGGTGGAAGAAGTAGTGGTGGAAAAGCTTTTGGTGTATGAGATGAACATGACTTCTTGGCTTAAACCAAAAGAGGCCTAGGTGAGGCCAGTCTCCCTGGCCTCTGATAATTTGGCTAAGTGGTGTTGGACAACGGTATACCTAAGCTGGTGAATTTTATTAGCTTTGAGTAGCAATGCGAGGTAAATACAGCAAAGTGCAGCTCTTACGTTTTTTTGTGTTCGTCTTTATGTGGCACTAATGATGTTGACTTTTTCTTAGTATGCAGATTTCTCTGCTCAGTGTATTCTTTGACAGAGTTTTGTTGGAAGCTATGGGAGAAAATAGCCTCAGTAAAGTGAGGAGAGAGGATGAATCCCTGGCCTATTGGAGAGAACAGCGTTGCACATTGCATTTTTAAAACTGTGAAAGCTATGTGATCCTTTGCAATCAAACGTTCTGATTTGCACCCAACTCTTCTTTATTAGACCTGAGTATCTTTTCAAACTTTTGTATCCCAGTGTGCAACTCTGCAAAACAAGAATTCATTGATAAAGGAAAATTTCTGTCAATAATTATTTTTGAAATGCTATAGTCATTGGAGTGGTTTACATTTATTTTAATTGAACTTTAATTTAATCAGACATTTAATTTAAATTTAACTGTAACCGAAACGTTGCTGGTACTTAGCCATGCAAGTGTACTTGGCAGGAAGTGGTCACACATGTCACCAGGCTTACTCTACAAATGTTTGCAGCTCACCACTTCCTGTTACTGAAGTGAAAGAAGAAAAGAAGCACCAGTTTCTAGTTCATTTTAGCCTCTAAAAAGTTTGTTAAACTTCTTAGTGTCATAACAGAGGTATTTATGGCCTTCCCCTTTAGATGCTGCTTTTAGCTCTGAAATTCATCTTTATTTGAGAATTTTGGTGAAGTTCCTACTAGAAATCTTAAGTTCTGAGAAGATATCTTTTGTGCAGATCCTGAGTTTTAGAAGAGATCAAAGGAATGGTTGTAGAAACCATTTTGGTGCTGCGAAGGAAACAACTAACCACAAGAAACCAGTCTGTGCAAGGCATGGATTGGTGCGCATAGTTATCTAATGGCGGCGTAAGCTTGCTTTCTCAGAAAACCATCCCTGCAGGAGTCTTTCACTGTTTATGCTGATGTGTCTTGGCCTCAGTAGTTGACAGTAAATACAGAATTATCTTTAAACCACGGTAGTCTCTGAACCTAGTTTTCCCAATAGCTGTTGTACTTACTTCTAAGACTTCAGGCCAATTTGCTGTTGTCTGTGATACAGTACCCTTTCCAGAAAAAACTGTATTTGTGCTTTATAACCTTTGAGGCCAAAAGAAAGTCTATTCTGAGCACAGGTCATTCGTTTTCAGACCTGAATACAGTTACCTGCGATTTTAGCAGGTGTTGCACCTAGTTAGGAGAAAAACCTTTACAACAAGGGAGACACAAAACCCTATCAAATGTAAAATGGAAACACTTGCCAACTTCTGTTACATATTATAAGGATTTTTTAAGTACACATCATTCTTATGTCATTTTTAGAAGAATGTGAATTAATGAAAGTATCTTTTTGCCTGTAAATCTACTAGTGAATCTTGGGAAATTGTAATTGTAGCAGTAGTCATGGCATTTTAAATTAATGCAATTTAATTTCATACGCTGTTAAAAGTGCTGATGTGACATTTCTGCTCATAATTTGCATTCTAACTAACGTACTAAACTACGCATCCATAGCACATCAAGATTAAGTGGCTGAAACTTGGTATTTTCAGTATATTAAAATATTAATATCGCATGCGAGAAGAATGAAAATCGAATAGTTAATGAATGTCCATATTTCATATTCAAATGCTACTGTAGTATATTAAAAAATCCCAAAGCTTCCTGTTTAAGTGATGGATGAATTCTTAAAACTAGAAACAGCATTTTTCAAATGAAGATACTCTTGATAATTGTCACTTAAATTACATCTGAAGAAGGAAGAAATTAAATAAATAAAATAACCTGCCTCACCCTCCCCCAATCTCTTACAAACTATGACTAAATATCAAGTAACTATTTAACAGTCAGTGAAGAAAAAATAGACTGTTAGTTTCAAAACAGATTAATTGAGGGGTACATGGGGCTGGCTGTCTTGGGATTAAAAAATTCTGGCTGTCACGTGGGACTTCAGCAGTCTTAATTTGAGCTATTTTACAGTATAGGTTTTGAGAATCAAAAGTTAAAATAGTCCAGGGTAAAAGCTAGTCTGTTTGAAAATCTTGGCTTTGATTCATAGATCCATTTGATCCCTCTAAACCTTAAAAGGCATTATTAAGCACTTCTGAATGAATTAATTTTTTTTTTTTCCACCCATGTCTTAAAATCTGTCTTCAAAATCAGTCTCAGAATTAATGGGTACTATGTGGAAGTGTAAGGAGGGGAAAGGACAGAAGTGTTTTCTTGATACCTTTTGGAGCTTCCTGGAAAATCTAAGTTACTCTGGTGTTCTTGAAAAAGTCCAATGTGTGATCTACTTCTGCTACCTTCAGTAACTATCTATGTAGCTTTTATCTCCTGTGATGCTTTACCATTTACTGTGAGGTCTGATTAGATTGAATTAAACGTCAGTTTTCAAAAGTAGATGCCAGTTTTGGGAAGGAGCTAAGGGGTCATAGTATGTACTTTTTCCTCAGAGCCAGCAGAGGTTCTAGGGAGTTGACTTGAACTGCAGGGGCTAGTCAAAAGATGAGAAAAATCTATAGTCAAACTAGTGACCTTATCTGTGTAAAATGGAAGAATTTTGAGACTAAATCTTCCTCACATTATCTTGACTAACTCTAGTAGTGAGTCTGGGTTTGGTCTGTTTTCATTGTGCAGAATAATTAATCCTTGACATGTTGGATGCAGCTGAAAATGTTTTGCATCCACAGCACTTCCTAATGTTTGGAAGAAATGACAACTTCAGAATAATTCTTTTGCCTAAGTTTGCTCTTACCAAATTGTCAAAAGGAAACTAACACTTCCTTTTCATTTATTGCTAAACTTAGATTATCTCTTTCTCTGGCAGGAATCGACTTTAAGATCAGAACAATAGAATTAGATGGAAAGAAAATCAAGCTACAAATATGGTAAGTATTCCAAAGTAATTTAAGTTTTCAGTGAGTATTGAATTAATCTTTGAGCAGGAGTACTTCACAGCTTTTGAGCCTGGGTGTACCAGAAGTTTCATACCTTTTATTCATTGACTGTCCATAAGGTTTATGCTTTCTTCTAGCTTGCTTTTGGAGTGGTTCTGTTTCAGTAGCACAGGAAATAGCCTGCTCACATGCAAGCGTTACAGCAACTTCCCATTTTATCAAAAGCTGTCCTCTTAAATGCGCTTTTAGCTATTCCATGTAGAAGAGAAGTATTAACTCCATAGCTGTAAACTGAAATATGCGACCTAATAAAATGTAATGTCTGATACTTTGATACCTAGTTGTACTCACAGAGCCACAGGTGAGTGATAATGCTCCCTTTCCTTGCATGGTGGGTTAGTAGAGACTGAGCATCCTGATAGCAGCAGATGAGTATTTTTGGAGTAGCATTGTTACACATGCCAAACTCTTAAAATGCTAGCAATGAAGGTAGGGTTCTTGCTGGTTGCTCAAGTTCTAGCAAGATAGTTGTGATACTTTCATGTGAGCCAGAATCCTTGTGACTAAGGAGGTGAAGTGCCAGAAATGATGGGTACAAATTTTCTGTCTGTAATGTAGGTCAAAAAGCTGGTTTTTGTCAAGCCTTTGGGCTTCAGCTCCCCCTAGGTGTGACTAGTAGCCGAACACTTTGGTCCTCTTGTTCACCCAGACAGATAGTGCTTTGAAGTCATCTAGGATAAAGTATCAGCACACTAAGGTATAGTGGCTGATTTTAATAGCTAACTGTACATGAAAATGCACTATCCTAAAATATTTTACTGTTGCGTGTTTTGGGTTTTGTTTAATGCAGGACTCGGTAGCATCAGAGCTGCCTTTTTTAATTATTCTAGAGAAGGCTGCATAGTGCTGAGTTTCATTGCTTGCATGAAAATTTAAATGCTTTTGTGCTGTATTTATGGTGCTGCCATAACCACTGATGTAAGTAGAACAGCTTGGGAGCAAGTAGGATGTTGAGGACTGAAGAAACTTGTGCAAACAGCTTCTAAATGGTATTTTTTTATTAATGAGTGAGTATCAATACATTGTTACTCTGTTCAAAAGGACATCTCTAAGTACAGAAAGAGAGTAAAGATCACCTGCAACAAATACTTGTTTTCACTGAATTTTAGGGATACAGCGGGCCAGGAGAGATTCCGCACAATCACAACAGCTTACTATAGAGGAGCCATGGTGAGTGCTCTCACTTCAAAAAAAATTAAGCACAACTAGTGTAACTGGTTTACTCTTCTTAAGGTTGTATCATGTAAGTCTTGAACTGGAGGATTGGGTAATTGTGGCTTGAGATGCAGGGAATAAAGTTTGTGGTTTGGTTGGGGTTTTTTTGTTTTGTGGGTTGTTTTTGTTTTTTAAACCTGCTGGTACTTTGTCTAGTCCTGTTTTTGTGATGAAACTTCAAGTCCTATTGTCTTTTAAAATATAATTATAATTTTTGTAGATTATAATAAGCAGCTAAGTTGCCAAGCTTTAATCAGACAAGTTTGTTTTTTTATGTAATCAACCCCTTTAAACATTTGAAATGTTTGCAAAATAGGTAATGAATGATTTTAATATTAAAAGTGTATTTAACTGAATTGCTTTTCCTTCAGCCAGTAGAGAATGCAAAATCTGGGCTAGAAATACAATCACCTACAAAAGCTACTGTTACTTTTTCCTCCATTAGGAGTGACTTGAAGTCAAATAACTGACTTAGAGCCTGTACTCTTTGTGGTACGACTGCATGTGATGGTTCTTAATGCTATGATTTGAGATGCTTTATGTTGTTATATAACAGTATTATACTGTTAATGTCAACTTGCTGATTACTAGTTATGCTGCTACTACATGTTCTTATGGCTTTGTGTGAACAGACCTGTTCCATTCATAGGCTGGCTGTGGGTCCAAATAACTCCACTGTTGGAGAATCCAGATGGGGAGAAATAGTAATGGTTGTGGCTCTGTGTTAGAGCTTTCTAGTACTTAAAAAGGTTTTGGCAATGACGTGGTCTTCTTTGTCCTACGAGGGATGATTGGAAAGGCAGTAAGGAATGGAGGCGAACCTGGCAATCTGTCCTTAATGCAGTTATGTGGTTTCCCATGCTTTGCTAGTTGTTGAGACCCCATGCTAGTATATGTACATAACTGTCTGAAAGAGCTCAAGCTTCTGGGAAAGCATGTAGTGTCGGCTTTGCTGTGAGTATCTACTGGCCTCAGCAGATTGGATCTCACAGGTTTGTCATCTTTGACTGCTGAAAGCTGCTGCTTCTAAACTTGACTTTAACAATAGAGTCCTGGTTGCTGTTGTAGTAGAATTTCTAAACTTTTCCTGACTAAAGGCTAATAATTTAAAACTTCATATAGGTGGTGTGTTTGACCTCTTAACGGTGGCAAAAGATGTTAAATAGTAATATTTTGGGTAAATTCTCAGCAATGGCATAATGCTTTGAGAAAGGATTACAGGTGTATAAGTCACATGTTTAATTTCTTGCAAGTGTAATCAAACCAACAGCATACATCAAAAGTCAATCAATAATGCTAGCTTATCTAACTAGATTTTCTAATTTAATTTAGGGAATTATGCTGGTGTATGACATCACAAATGAAAAGTCTTTTGACAACATAAAAAACTGGATAAGAAACATAGAGGAGGTAGGTACTTTGGGAAGTACTTCTTACTCATTCCATCTTATGATTTACCTGGGACAAATAATGATCAAGTAGTTACTCACTTTCATTATAGTAGCCCACATATAAGGCCAAGTTAGACTGTGCAGTGAATGCAACAGTGGTTATTAATGGGGAGAATATTATCTCATTCATCTAGGGATAGAAGGTGGAAAAGTTTAAAAAGCAAGCATGAAGTGTTTCAAAACTCCTCTTACTATATGACTTCTGTTGTTCTTTTTTGCTTTTGGGTGTGTCTAAGGAATGGGAAGGAGCAAGATTTTACGGTGTCTGTCTTTCACTGACATGATGACAGATCTGTCTAATTTCAGCTGTTACTGTGTTGTGTGTTTGTCTGATTAGAGATTTTTAACCTTTTCATTTGGTCTTGGGTAAGCTTCCTTCCTGCTTGCTTACTGTAAATTATTTAATGGGACATGCTGTCAAGTAGGGATAGGTCATTATGAAGTTAGAGTAGAAACCTTAATTTTAGTGAAGCTGTAGTTAGAGAACAGAATTTTACTGGGTTTTTTGTTTCCTTAAACATAAAATCCATGGGCTTTTCATTAGTATTGTTCTTTGGCTCTTAAGCAAAATTCCTGTATTAGTGACCAATTTGATCCAATAGTGACTGGGCTAGAAAAGTTCTCTTGTTGAAGTTCTCTTGCTGAAGTCATTATTACTTAAATAGACTATTAATAAAAGACTTTTTAAAAAATGCAAATGTATCACATAATTATACTCCAAGGAAATACCCTAGTTGTCCATGCACCACTTTGAAGTAAAATGTGTACAGTTATATTTCCAGAATAGCCAAACTGCAGTGCATGTGCGCAGCCTGGTACAGGGCTCATGGTACTGTATTTGATCTATAATAATACTCAGGCAAATTTAATCTAGGAGTATTTATTGCAACCTATTTTAATATTTAAATATTAAATTGCCTGTTTCAAAAGTCAGTCTCCTTCTCAGTAATGCCTTCATATTAGATAACTTTTTAAAAATAAAATATTCATTTGTGGATGAGTTTGACACATGAGGTTCTTTTATAAAATGATGCACTCAGTTTCTGAGAGATTACTTTTTCTTCCTTCAGCATGCCTCTTCAGATGTAGAAAGAATGATCCTAGGTAACAAATGTGATATGAATGAAAAAAGACAAGTCTCAAAAGAAAAAGGGGAGAAGGTAAGCTTTGGTGACTTCCCTTATTGAGAAGCCTACTTTTCTTAGGATTTTGGCTGCTGGATATTTGGTGTGTTTCAGGCATATGAGAGATAATGGGCCCCAAACCTTTTGTTTCAGAAACTTTTATGTATTATAGGATGCCAGGTTTGACTTTTTGTTTTTAAATAGCACTTGACTGTCTTCAAGTTTGGATAAACTTAATGGTACTATTGTCTTGAGGGGAAGATCCTGTAAAGAATATTGACCTTTGCTATAGCATGAAGTATTAAAAATCTCAATATAAAGTTTTGTATATAATTTGATCATGTTGTACTCAATTCACCATGGTGGTTACTTACTCTTGTTGTAAGTACTGTTATTAAAGCTTAAGTAATTAGTTGTTCTGCAGAACAAACAAACAAGTAAGAATACTATATGATCTATCATGTACACTGCTAAAGTAGTGTAGTTGCTAGTAACACAACTTATGGGACAATTGTATGTAGTTACCTGGTCCATAAATCCATATCAATGAAGATTCTATCTTCATGTTCTTTCAGGTCCTGAATAAGTCTTTTTGTAAGCAATTAATCTCTTTGGGTTTGAATTTACATAAGGATATGGCTTGTTCTAATATTTTGACTAATTGTCCAGTAACTTTAATGTTTTTGCAAGAGAAGAGCAGAAACGAAGTTTGTTTGGTTTTGTTTTTAAAGCTTGCTGCAACATGCAGCATCTATTCTATTATGAACCTATGTGAAACATTCCTTTTACAAAGGAACCTTAAAAACATTGAAAAACTTTAATCTCTCTTCCAGTTAGCAATTGATTATGGAATCAAATTTTTGGAGACAAGTGCAAAATCCAGCATAAATGTGGAAGAGGTAAGAGATGGATGTTACGGTTAGATGTGTTTCTTGAACTACTACTGTGGATGCATGTTTCATGATCTGCTGGGCTTTCTGACCTGATCTGGGACCTGAAGTCCCAGCTGTGCTCCTGGGTCACCAATTTTGTTGTATTTAGAGCGCTACTGTAAAATCCAGCATGTCTTGTTTTCTGGTAATGTCTGGAATTGTTTTTTTAAATGGATGGTAACAGAGTGGTTTACTATTAACATAGCAAACACATGCTTTAGACTTCTGTGCCTTGCTACGCAAATTACAAGTGCTTTTGGACAGGGAATAAGTGTAATTTTAGAGCAGTGTTTTGTGCAGGAAATTGGGTTCAAGATTCTTTACTTTCAGAGTATCATACTACTGTGTCAAGGAGCCTTCAGGTTGCTACTAAATATGTGCTATGCAGATGAGACTGAAGATTTGTATGTTAACCTGGAACACCAGCATAGACTGTCATAAGCTGATGTTAGAAGAGGAGGAAGGCTTATAATACACTATAGATAGACTTGCAATCTGTTTTCCTGCAAATAAATTTTGTGCTAAAAATACAAGATCCCTATGTATGAGAGAATAAGGAAATAGAATTGGAAGGAAGAGTGGCTCAACTCTAGCCCGTCTTAGCGTGAATCACTCTTGTCATCTCAGGGAGGGTGGGTGGAGGATCTTAACTCTATGAAAAATGTGGACACGAAAATAATATGATATCAAAAGGCAGTTACATTAAGATTCATTCATGCAGATAAGGGAGGCTTGTTCTTGATTGTTGTTCCTGTACCTAATCATCTAAAAGCCTTTCCGTGTGTATCGATTGTATATCTTTTTAAAAGTCCTCTGAACACACACTTAATTCAGATCATGCAGCTAACAAATTAACTAGAAACTAGAAAGATTGTTACTTTAAAATAATACAACTGATGCTGTGCCAGCCAAGCATTTTTTTCTGATTGCAGGATGATTGTTACACAGTATAGTTAGAATGGACTTATTTGCATTGTGCTGCATCTGGAATAGTGCTTGACCTGATTTTCACAGTTTCATTATGATTCTTACAGCAGACAATGGAAGTGTGAACATTAGCAGCTAATACCAATAGTGGGTAGCAATAGTTTCCTAATAAAAAGTACCTATCTTCTTCATTAGTTCCTCCAGATGGTTGACTTCCTTTTTCATGACATGCCCTGCAATTTCATTTTAACTCCTGTAGGTCATTAAATGTACAACATTAGTTTGTGCTTACTCCAAACAACTTGGCTATCTGAATATTTTTTTAAATTGTCACATGAATAGTGAAAAGCATTAAAAAATGCAGGTATAGGCATTTAGCAAGAAACAATGTAGTCTTCTTTCCACCAAATGCTTAACTTGGAGGAAACAACACAATTGTGATATTCTTGTGATCAGAAGTGAATTAATTTATTTTATTTGTTGTGATTTATTTGCATTAAATGAGTCTCTTTGGATATATTCCAAACACAATAGGAAGGGAAATGTTTACAGTTTTTTATGTTCTAGAACTGTCCTTGGATTGCTGATATCTCAAGACAGCCTAAAATCTTTCTTTTCCTTGCTTCTGGAGAATTGCAGAATTTTTTCTGCTACAAAAGTTTTTTTGTTGTTTTGTGTATTGAAGTCTGAGATGCTGAGATTTGCCAGGGTGACTTTTTTTTTTAAATAGCGATGTTGGAAGCATAAATATCATTATAGATAGCACAGGAGCAAAACTTTTGGAGGACAGAAGGCAAGCTAACCTTAATGTGAATTCCCAGGCATGCCATCTTCAAACCTCTCTGTGGATTTCTAGTTGTGATGCTCAGTACAGTTTGGCAAAAAAAAAAAGGTATCAGTGTACGCAGCCTTCTCTTCAGCAAATTCCCTCTCCCTCCAAGAGGTATGCAATGGGAAAGCCTGTTTGCTTGCTTCAAAGATTGGAGGAACAGAGACTGAAAATAAATAAGTTTTTCTTCTAAAGCATGCTTATTGCAGTTTTAAGTAAACAGCTATTGTACATAGAGTGCCTTGCAACTCGAAGTGCTAGCAGTGACCTACAGAATACTGTACTGTTAATGTGTCTGGCTACTCCAAATCTATCATGTCTTTAACGTGTCTTGTGACTAACTTTTTTTTTTCCCCCCCCTGCTCCTCACTAGGCATTTTTCACACTTGCGCGGGACATTATGACCAAGCTCAACAGAAAAATGGTTTGTATTTCCAGTTGGCTCGCAAACTAGATATATTGAAATGATTGCTATAATAATTGGCTAAGTAGTAGCCCTACCAAAAAACTCCTGGGGATTACAGTGGATGCTAGATCAAATTTGAGCCAACAGTGCTTTGTTACACTTTATTGCACATCAGTGTGTAATTGTTCATTATTTTGCATGAACGTTAACATTGGGTAGCCTAAAACTGATGTGTTCTTTTGAAATGTAACAGTGTGATCCTTGCTTTATTAAATATCAAATTACATAGTCACGCTTTGAGCTATACTTGAGATCTGGATTGTTGGATAAATGTTTCTTTTTAAAATAGGTAGTTTTATTGAGTGATTGACAGAGTTTGGATAATTGAGGAGCTCAAGTTGCAGCAAACTTCTGCTGTGGTTATTGCTTTACAAGGGTGGGAAGTGGGGAGGGAAACTAGGAAAGTTAGACTTATTTTTTCTGCATTTTATGATATTGATACTCTTTTTGCTTTCAGAATGACAACAGTTCATCAGGGGCAGGTGGGCCAGTAAAAATAACAGAAAATCGATCTAAGAAGAGCAGCTTCTTTCGATGCACGCTACTTTGATGAACTTCTAATGATAGACTGCAGCACACTTAGAACCTTTTCTGCTTCTTTGAAAGCACAGGGTCACAAAGCCTCAGAAATAATACCACCAAGCTGCTGCTGAGAGCTCCATTGAACGTAGACTGCGATACACAAAATATCAAGTGGATTTTGCTCACTAAGCCTATTGACCTGTCAGGCTCTTCTTTCTCAGATATGGAAGCTATGAAGTGGAGACACAAATGCAAGAGTTAACTTGTTTTCCTTTTTTACTTTCTGTTTTATTGCCTGTTGCAAAAGCTGCTATGTTTCTTTTAACTTTGCACATCCATATTGGCCTCTTACTGCCTGTTACAGCACAATCTTACATTTGTATTTGCACAGTTTGACTTGTAAGTAAGATTCTTAACAGATTTGTGCAGGTTTTTCTTTCTCTTTTTAAACAAATTTATTTTCAAGCAGAAGAGCCAGGGGAAAAATTTTTAGTCTCTCTCCCATTATTTTCTATGCTGTATACTTGTGGCCATGACTGCAGTATGGATGTTGACACTCTAGTGATGAGAATTACTGTAACAATTGGCATTTAACAATTTGTATGAGTTTTGTCGCTTAAATGCACAAATCTGTTCATACAGAAGCTATGGCTTCTATTCTGAATGTAGTCTGTTGCTTTTCTTTCTTTACCAGACTTAGCAAAGTTGTGTTCTGAATTGCCAGTCACTGATTCACAGATGCACCTTTCAGTTATTTGAATAAACACCGTGTCTTTCCTCACTTAACTTTCCTTTGTTAGCTCAAACTGTCTGCACCTTTTTGTTTCTGATGAGGAAGTACACTCTGGAGTTGAAATAATCATCACAAATTGGCCTCATCACTATCACTTAAGTGGCTTGTGGAAGCTGAATGCATGAGTTTTGAGTAACCTCTTTCTGGATTCATGTGGTCAGAAATGACTGCTTCTAAAGGTGACTTCAATTTCTACTGTAATTCTAACGATAGTTCGTTAGTGTCTGTAAGTATTGACCTTTGACAGCAGGTGTCCAAAAACTAGCTTCCTGCACAGTTGCTAAAGTTTATCAAGTTCTGGCACTAAGGAAATGGTCACATTAGGGCTATAATGTACAATTAGTTATGCAGTTAGTGCTGAATGTGTGAAGCCCTCTTTGGTCTGCTCAAGCAGTTAAATTATTTTTTGTTCAAAAACTGGTACAGTGACCTAGACTGTTAGAAGCAGAGTTGAAACGTAGTTGCCTTTTTTACTCAACTGAGCATTGTATAACCTAGTCTTTGTTCTACTACTTTTTTATTGTCTTCTGAAAAATTTCCTCAAATGAGCAATTAAAACAGGTGCTTTAGTTCTGTTGATGTGCCAAACTTGGACCATTGTAAGCTTTAACTATAAGGTTGTGTCCAGCATGTTTGTTATTAGGGGATAGGTGCACTCTGTCATAGTCAAAGTTAACATCTGATGTGCTTGCTTTTGCTTCACCCCATTGTCTAGAGTTGTAAACAGTGAGTTGGTTGTTACCACAGATAACTGCTTCATTTTGTGGTGTCAGGTACTGAATTTGTCATCTCTGGGTCTGTTGTAAATATTTTGAAAGTGAACGGGCCGATAGCGTTAGATTTAAAGACTTTTGATTTTAAAAGGTTTAACATTAGTAGCTGGTTCCATGAAGTTTTAAGTGGTTATCAACCTGTCCCCACATGTAGTTTAATAGAAATAGTTACTGTAACTAGATTGTGAATCTCATAAACTGCTGTTGCTGCACTAAAACAGAAAAATCTTCATGGCAACAAGGTTTAGTGAAAAAACAAAGCAACCCTAACTGCTCTGTTGTCTACCCTTGATGTTTCTCGGACAGGCTAAAGCAGTTATGTTTTCTGTATGGTTAAAAGAAGTGCTTCTATACAGAAAGTGTTGTGACACCAATTATGAATGTCATTTATTTTCAGTAATTTACCTCTGACTTATTTGGTGTCCTAATACTTTGATTTTTATCTCAGGGGTTGTCTGCAAACCAAAACTGACATGTTCTGTGTTTGGCACCGTTTACAGAATGCTTTGTATTGTTTTTCCTGTCTTCGCTGTGTGGTTAAATGTTCATTCTATATTAGTCTCCATGAACTTCCCTTTGAAAGAGCCTGTAAGTAGTAGAGTCTATGAAGTGCTTCTTGAAGCAGCAGCGAATTGGGGTATCTGCTCTGTATTTGGGGGGAGGGGGAGGGGAGAAGAAAAACATGCTATTTTCTTACATTTAGCTGTGCTAAACTGTACATAAATGTGAGGTAAGACCATAGGAAATTCACTTTATGCATGATAAAATAATGCAGTAAATATTTCACTTTGCTTAATGTTCATGTAAAGTTCATCTTTTTTTATTTGTAGAAGAGTTTAATGCAATTTTGTTGTCCCCTGCTGAAACTGAAGAATTCTAATTTCATGTGGTCTTATGGATAAGGTAAAATGCAGATTTCTCTCTCTTTCTGTGTTGTTTTGCCCCCACCGATCTTCTCCAGCAGTATTAAATGGCTGAGTGGCTGCACTTTATTGGTGTGCTAACTTTTGGTCAGTACAGACCTCTTTCTATGTACAGTCTGCCTTATCAGACACTGAAAAATGTTCTATATCTTAGTGTGCAAATCAGCTGTATGTTTTACTGGGAATTTTTTAGCTATATTTTCCTTTAGACAAGCGGGTGATGATAAATGTTGTGTTCTGCCTACGCATCAGATGCTGGGTACTACAGGCTTTTCTAATATCACTATGATTGTTTTGTGCAGTCTCTGTTGCTACTTTGCTCAAGACTACATAATCTAAGTTTTGAAGGACTCTTAACTATACCTCAGTCAACTAGTTAGTATTGTAATGGTCATTAGAATGAAAGTCATATAATTATTATTCATTAAGCAGCAAATGTATTTCTGTTTTATTCCAGAAATTGCCATTAACCTTTCCTGAAAAGGCAGACATTTTTTGGTGGATTTCGATAAAACAAAAATGCTGCTTATGCTATGGAGTTCTATGAAATCTTTCCCTCAGTCCCATGTCTGTGCACTATATCTTGACCAATACTTTTCTAAATGGTTTAAAAAAAAAAAAAAAGGCCAAACAAAAAAACATACTGATCTCGGTGCTTCGCAATTTTAGCTTTCAGTCTGTGCTCGGCAGAACATGCACAAGAAGTTTTTGTTGAGTGTATATAGGATATTTGATTTACTTACTGTCTGGAAGTTCTATTATTGCTAAAACTTAAACCACTCATGAAACTTTATGCAGCTCACTTTTCTATTTGGGGGACAGTCTCAGAAATGCTAATGGACTTTTCAGACCTGTAGTTCTTTTTACAGAAAGTATTTCCCATTGTAAGTACCTTTCCCATACTAGTCTGCTGAAGTCAAGTGAATTAAGTGGATCGTTTTCACAAGTGAATAAAGGAGTCTTGAATATACATATCACATTAAAATATTGTGAATGAATAATGATTTGAAAGTACATGAATAATATGTAAAATGCATAAATGTGTTATTTGTGAAAATGCATCTGTTATTTGGTTATCTATTAATGTAACTGAAATTTTGCAATGTTAAAGTTTTTAAGGAGTAGTCTGTAGGTGATAATAGGTCTTTTTTTCTTCTCCATTCACTGAACTGCTTATGCCATTCTCATCCTTATAAATAAAACTTGTATTTCTTTCTTCCACAAAAGCAGGATTTCCATTGATTTTTCTTGTTTCTGGTGAATTTTAAGTATTTTAGTGCATTCCTATGGCCTTACGAACATTTTTGCAAATAAAACTACAATTACAGTTATTTTAATGCTATATAGTTACTAAATTCAGAATAAAAAGTATAGTCCTTGAGAAAATGCTTGATTTTGAAATAGAAGTGTTCTACTGTGTGTGTTTAAGCACATTTTATCTATGTTGTAAAGGTGTAATGTGAAAAGCTCCTGCAGATAAAAGTGAACTTGTCATGTGGTTAACTTGTAAACCTAATCATTAATCATGTATTGATGTGTATAGACAAAAAAGCCAAACCCAACCCCTAAAAAAAACTTCACACTCCCATGGTTTTATTATTCCATGTGAACTTTTTTACAACAATGCGTGTCTCAAATAAAAGTTACATAATGAAAAGTATTTGGAGTATTTTGTATGAAATATTCCACATCGGTTTTATACAGTTGGCATTTCCACTCCATTTTTGATACATCTGTTGTGGAAAGGTGTCCAGCTGAGTTGCATCTGTAAAGCTTTGCTTAACTTCAGTGGCCAGACCACAAGGGTTTTTGTATGGCTTTGCTTGTTCCTAAACTTGGCTGCTCTTTAGATGCTCGTGAAATATCCTCTGTTCCTTTAGTGATTGCTTAAATCTAAGTAATTTCATTTACCTTCAGCTTCATAAGGAACTATTTTTCCAGGCATTTAGTGTCATGAAATAATACCCTTCCAAAGTAACTTCTAAGCAATGCCAGTATAGTTAACCTGAGACACAATCTCCAATTTGATCAAGAATTATCTACTCACTTAAGCTGTTAACATTTTCTTTTTTGTTGTTGTTTTAAATCAGTGTTATGTGAAAGGTATGACTCTTAAGTAACCTGAGGCACAAATGTCATGACTTCATATAGCAAATATTGTTTGTCCAGCCTCCTTCAACACTGAATATTTAGGGATTTGACAGAAATATTTATTGCCTATTATATTAGCAATAGTTCTTGACATTCGGATTATTGTGGTTTGGCAGTAACTTGCAATTGGTATGAAAATTAGCGAACCTTAGGGAAGAAGGTTTTGTCTACCCAAGACACCCAAGTGGGCACCCTAAGGAATAAATGGAAAATGTATGGATGACAAGTAGCTTTGAAAGTTCATGCTTTTTACATGTTCATCTAATAAACTGTATTTAGCTGAAAGAATGTATTGTCTCTTTACAGAGAGCTAGAGTTACATTCTTGTTACACCTCATTATTTGTTGGTTTTGGTTTGTTTTGTTGTGTTTTGTTTTTTTTTCCAGGCTGCTTCTGGCAGACGAGTTATCTTGCAGTTCCCCTTAATCTGAACTGGTTCTACATGCTCAGCAGTCCTAAAATCACTTCTGCAAGTCCTTCAGTTCTCACAGAAGTTAGTGGCATATATCTGCATCCCAACAGTATTTTAAACACATTTGCATTCTTCACTTGTTAAAAGGAAATAGCAGGCATACTTACACTGCTTAAAAATGGTGATTTATTACAGTTCTTGGATCTATTTTGGCTGCAGACTAGCAGTTACTATACAAATAGTGCACACTTGTAGACCAGGGGTAAGATGTTGGTACACGTGTAGAATGTATTCAGCTTTTATAATCTCGTAAATTGCATTTTTCCTAAATGACTCTTTTTCCAACTTGGTTGACTAGTGGCTCTTTAGAATTCTTGAACTATACTGAAGTCATCAATATAATGTAAGATTTCAAAATCTTTTTTCTTTGAAAGATTTTAATCTTCAAGAGATACATAAATGAAGCTTTTATGTTGCATAATGTTATTCTTGGCATCTATAGGTTTAAAGAAAGGGCATGGAATGCGATTCAAAACATACTGAAGAGAATTTGTAGTGCTCTGGTTTGGTTTTTTTTTGTACTTGCTTCAAAAATTTTTTATTGTCTTCAGCAGAGCACATCAGCACTAAGCTTCTGGTGTGAACAAATGTTACATACATTCCTCTGAGCACATTTTCAGTACATATTGTTCTTTTAATTTGCGAAATAAAGTTGTAAGTTCTGAGCAGGATACAAGCATTTTCCTTGTCTGAGGAATTAACATGTTTAATGAATTGTGGAAAGTGTGTATAACTTGAACTCTACTACTGAATACATTGTACTGACTTCATGAAGTGAACAAGAATTCTGTAAACATTCACTGTTTTGAGAATTTCACTCTATTTAGTCTTCAGTACCTTCCTTGAGTAGGTAATTGAGATGACTTACTGCAGTTGTGACTTTTTCTGCTTCCACCACCACTCCAAGGACTGTCCATGATACACAGCTATGACTGGTATCCCAAGGCCTTGTGTTAGGCAGTGGTCTGTCAGATTAATGGACTTGTTCCAAATTGGTTTTGATTTCTCAGGGAGATGTTACCATTGTGCTCATTAACCATTCTGACTTCATTTAACACCTTTGTGGAACAGCATAGCGAGATGATGCTACTGTGAACATATTTATGTTGGGATAGAAAATGGCAGACTCTAGAACTGCTGAGCCTGCACTGTTCTCACCTGTGTACGTTCACAATTTGTGACACTTCCAGCGTTACTTCATCCACGTGCATGCTTTTGTTGGACCACTGGTAACATGCTCATCTCGCCCCCCTAAAGAAGTGCAATCTTTACTTACCCAGTTAACTACAATTGAAGTGGAAATTATTATGTCAGTAATGCTTTTCTTTTATTTTAAAAGTTGAATGTTTCATTTATTTACAAGGCTGTTTGCCAATGCTTAATGTTACTTTACTTTTTTTTTTTTTTTTTCCAGGCAACATAGTGACTAACTAGCTCTGGTATGTATTCTAGATGAAAGATGGAATTTTTCCAAGAAGCCTGAGCAAGTTCTGGCCATGAGATCAATGTCTAATGCTGCCAAATACTGCTGCTGAGCTTCCTCACCTGAAATGCAATGACTTTGTAAAACTCACATTTATGCTCTGAACCAATAAAATACAGGGAAAAGGCAACCACGTGTGTCTTAAATACCGTTTGTAAGTAAATTTCCAAAATAGCACTGGTAAGCATACTTGAAATTAGGAAATGGCTAAGCAACTCCCTGGCCCAAGCACGGGGATGTGCAATCCTTTACAAATAATTATCTGTTCTTTGAGTACCATGTCCTATTTAGCACACACTGCTCCATCACTCTGCAAGTATTTTGTGTGTTTCAAGGGAGGGGAGGAAAAAAAATCCAGTGAAGCACAAGGTAGAACTGAAGCCGTTTCCCTGTCCTGTCCCCGCGAGGTGCGCCGAGACCCCCCTTCCCGCCCAGGGCCACCTGAGGGGAGCGACGCCGTCCCGCGGAGCCTCAGGACGTCTGCGCCCTCCTCTTCACGGCCCGGCGGCGGCCGAGACCGTG
>NW_009608460.1:0-1747 GCF_000690535.1 Cariama cristata
AATGTGCCTGCCCGGGTGGTGCCACCGAGTCTTTGTCCCATGGCCCCAGCTGGCGTCAGCCCGCGCCAGAGCTGGATGCGGCACCCGGAGCCGTGCTCACTTGGCCGGGAGCAGGGCGCCGATGGCGTGGGCTGCCCCGAGTCCTTCACTGGGACGGGGACGCGAGCCAGCGTGACAGCTCCAGGTTCTGCTAGTGGGAGCCCCATCCCCAGGACTGTCCCAAAGGAAAACCACGGGGAAGGGTGCAGCGAGTGTTCGTCAGCGTGTCCCTCCTGGCTGTGGGGACTGGAGGGTCCTGGTCAGGGACAGTCACTGCCCTGCCCTGGCAGGAGGGAGATTTAATCTCAGTGTAAAGGCGCTGAGCAGAGCCAGTCTCTTCCCTCCCCTCAGAATTGCTCTCTATGTTTAATGATCCTCGCAGCTGGGAAAATTCATCTTGCTTCAAGAGTGAATGCATCTCAGTGCATCCTCCAGGCGCTGGATTTGGTGACGCCGTGAGCAACAGAGAGACCTTTATGGCGGAGCTCGGCTGGGCTCAGCCTGTGCCTGTCCGGCCACCTCGTACCATCATCATACCCCACGCACCAGAGAAGCACCGTGGGGTCGGGGCGGGGGTGATGAGTATGTCCAGGTGTGTAAGCAGAGCCGAGCAATGGATGCCTGCTTCCCTGTGGCATCCCGCATCCTGCATGTAGTTTTAATTGCACCATGCGGCTGTGATTCCTGGTTTTAATTGCAGCCTAATGAGGCTGGGGCAGCAGGAGAGGAAAACATCAACCTTAAGGGAAACAAATTGGGAGAGAAAAGAACATTTACTGGTGAGTAATAGGTCCGTGGCTCGGCGCGTGTGTGTTTGCCTGCCACAGCGCGGGATGTTGCCAGCGTGAGGAGGAGAGGGGATTTCTTCCACGCACTTGGCAAGCTGAGCCATGTGGTGCGGTGCGAGGAGAGCAGATTTTTCTGGGCTCATGCTGTTTCCGCATTATTTTTAACCCCCGTTGCGCAAAACCTGCCCCCTCTGGTAAACAGAGTGGATTTTGCCTGCTTGCACAGGCAGGGTCAGGGCTAAATCATCTCATGGTAACAGATGGGCCCATTTACACACCACGCTGGTCTCACTAGAGGAAATCGAGACTAATTCGGTGCAGAGGAAAGGAGGAGCGTTTCTGGCGCTGACACCCAGAACCGCAGGGCAGCCCCCACCCTGACCGAGTGCTGCTGCGCTGGGTGAGGACGGGGCATGTCAGAGTCAGCGCGGCACTGGGGGTCCCTGAACATGAGCCGAATTCCCCAGGGAGGCTGCGCGACCTCCCTGCCCCAGGATGCCCTGGGCTCTCCAGCCCCAGGCTGTGCCATAGGACCCAGTGTTGGGGGACCGAACTGTGTTCCCCAACAGCCTCTGCTCGGTGGCGGACAGGGCCCCTTTGCAGGCTGGGGCCGGGGAAGCTTTGCTGTCCCGGTGAGGGATGCAGAGGACAACCCAGTGGGCAGGCTGGATGGGGCAGGGGGAGGGAGGATGGGGACAGGGATGTCGGGACAGGGATGAGGATATGCCGGCACAGCTCAGCTCTGTCCCTGACCCCCACCCGACTCAGCACTATCCTGCTCCTCTCCCTGTGCTGCAGTGGCCACCTATGCTGACAGGGTAGCCCCACGGGCATTCGTGTGGCTCTGGTGTGGCTGCCTGGGCTGTTCTCCCCACATCAGGGAGGGCTGGAATCTTGTTACTGAGCTCTTTGACTTGGAG
>NW_009608461.1:0-12550 GCF_000690535.1 Cariama cristata
TATATAATGTTTTAGAGTAAGTTGCACACTGTGCCTGATAAATGAAACATATTTGTAAGCCAATAAAAGACTTCAACAAAGGACAGAAAAATTTAAAGGTTTTCTGTAAGAGTATATTTTATTATTTTTCAGTTTCTGCTGTTTTTTTTATAGTAGAAATTCATTCAGAAAGCTGCAATACATAACACTGGTATTTCAACCATAACTCCATTCAAAGTGGCCTAAGATCACTGAGAATTTTCATTGTTGTTAGACTGTAAAACCTACGTTGTTGGGGAAGGAGTTGGTTGGGTGGTTTTGCTGTGGAAATATTAACTAGATGATCTCTGAACAGACTGCAACACATAGACTGTGTTTTCATCTATTGTAGTATGTATGACAAGATCACACAAAGTACTGATGGACATCATATTTTTGTAAAAAGTATGGAAAATGAGAATACTCAAAGCCCTGCAAACAATATTCCCATTATTATGGGAATAAATTATATTAAAAAATTTAAATTATTATGGGAAACTCTCCAGAACACTAGGCTCTAAAAATACTAACAATTTTTCATACCTTTTCCAGATTTTGGTTTGTTGCTGGTTTTTTTTTTTGTCTGCCAGTAGACAAGCCCATGAAAAGTCTACGTTTGTCTCTAACTCAAAGTTACCGAGAGATTTTTTCAGAGTGGTACATAAAGCACTTACATAAATACCCTTTCTGAAGTGTGGCATAGGTGCATTTTCCACTTATAGCCTACTTGGAAAGTTCACCGCATCTGCAGTCTACCAACAGAACTTGGTATTGCTATGCAATAATTGAACATGCAGGAGCCGTTGTTGTTGACTAATAAATTTTTTTCTTCCTTTTTGTATTTTGCAATACTGTACGGTTTTTACTTGAATGTATTGGCTAGATTATTTTTTTTTTGACAATCATTCATTAGCTAGAGGTGCTATTTATGTTCCAAAGAGATCTGGGTGAATGATAACATTCTCTTTCTAGATGCCAAATCCTTTTTGTGACCTGACAAAATTCATTGTTCATAATGTATATTAACCGTGTAAAATGCTTATGCACCGCATTACATTGTATTTAAGTGCATTTTTGCTTATTAACTTCTATTCCAGGCTTGTACTAGTGGCTAATATGTCAAGTTTGTCCATACATATTTATGGAAAATTACAATGAAAAATGTGTATGATAAATAATTGAAAAAAAAAAAAAGAAAAATGAAAATAAAATTTCCATGTAAAGTTTCTGAAAGGATGTAAATGCAGTTTTTTTAGACTCTTTCATAGTAAGTTATTTACACTTTTAAAATGAGCAAATATTGATAGATATATTAATTGATTCACTATTCAAATGTAGCTAAGATCTCAAAATCACTTCTCCTTCCATACAGAAACAGAACTGGAAGATTTCCTGTGTAGGAAAGAGATTACCAGCAGCAGAACGTGCTACCAGCCCCTTGCTATTCCTAATTCCACCATAATTATGATTTAATCTCATACATTACTCAAATACCATCTGAACACCCAGGATTTTTCCCCATTACTCTGACTGGGTTGTTTTTCTATATTCTATGTACATACAATATCATTCATTTGCCACTAAAACTGCTTTTCATACAGAAGAGGAATTTATTCATATGGCTTGAAATAGTGGCTGTAGATAACTTTATTTTGTCTCATCTTTCTACGTGTTCCCACATCCTCTGTATCTGTCTTAATTTAAGGTTATTATTACTTGCCCCAGTTAAATTGGTGTTTATTTATAGGATGTGATTGGATATTTAAAAATAGAGATATTAGGTAGATAATAGAGATAATACTGATATTAGAGATACTAACATCCTTTGCATGCTATCTACACAGCTTTTACACAGAAGCAAAATAAGCTACTGGGAAACAAAGGTGTAAAAGATGAACTACTGAGTAAGAAAGAAATATTTTTGTCTATGGAAGCAAATGGTCTTTATTTTTATATTCCTAATAACTGTAAAATCTGTTTTCGAAGAATGTTATGTATAATCTTCTTGATATGGAAGTGTTGATTCAGCTACCAGAGTGTATTTAGATTTTGGTTAGATTCTAACCCCTTGTAATATTTGCATATTTGAGTATTTGTAATATTCATAAATAATCCATTTACAGGCACTGACCAAGGAAAAAATAAAAACACATTTAAAAATACATAGTGGTAAAATTGTCCCTTTGGCACAATGAACCAGGTAGGATATTTATGCTCAAAGATATTGTTGATATCGTTTGCATAAAGATATGCTGCCTCACTGAATCTGGTTGGATGACTGAAATACATTGCTGAGGACTAGACACTGAATTCAGCAAAATCATACCTATTCCTGAGGTTTTTGCATTTTGATAGTTCAGTGGCAAGATAGGTGGAGACCTCCAGCTCTAGTTTGTCTCTAAGTTCAGCTGTTACTATGTTTTCCCACAAATGGTATTTTATTCTAGTAATGAACCTTTTTAACTCTGCTGGTTATCTCAAATTGAGTTAATAAGTTACATTTACCACTGCAGCTCAGCAGTAATCACTTCCACGGTTTTATTCCTCTGATCAAGACTTAAAAGCATTACCATTCAATAAAGTTCCTAATCCATAATACATATACTGTAATACATATAATATAATTATATCCCTAATAGTAAGTATGTAAACATTTATTTTTCCTCATGCTTTCTCTCCATACACCCTGGTTATGCATGCATTTGCCATAACACATTATGCTTCAGTTCATCTTAAATTGAGATAAGACAATTCCCTAGAGATCAGAGATACGAAGTTTATTGTTTAAATATAAAATCGTAATCATAAGCCAAAGAAAAATAAATGGTATCTGTAGTGCATTAGCAAGAGACACATAATTAGTGATTGACTTTTACTGGTTGAATAAGTAGTTCAACTTTTATTAAGTGACTTCTAATTTCAGTGCCCAGTGACACCAATTTGTAAGTATATCCCATGAGGTAACAAATATTTGGTTAGAGTATGTCCACCCCTTTGAACAACTGTTTTTCTCATAGAAACTTACTATAGGATCCTGTTGTATAATGTAATCATGTTTTCACCGCAAAACTGGGACATAAAGACTTGAGTCTTGTTTCTTTGACGAGCATGAGACCTCAGTCTTGTAGTCTTTTCTGTACAAAGGAACTCGACCTCATCCACAGTTCCACTGCTTTTCTCACAAGATGTGAAAAAAGATTATTTACCTGGAGAAAATCCAGAAACACACAGGCAGAATGATGTTTTAAGGACAATTAACCCACTTTTTGTCCATTAGCACAGATGAATCTTAAAACATCTGGAACTGTACTTTCTTCAGTTCAGTTTAAAATGTTAGAATTGCAGATTCCAAGTATTATTTGCAAATTACCTCAAATCAGTATTTCAAATTAGTGTATCTGAAAGAAAATTAACTTGTAAAAACTAATTTTCATCTTAAATGATTTTCTTTTTAGCATTTTGTCAAAATTTAGAGTCAGTGGGCCTGAAAGGTAATTAAGTTACTTCCCCTCCTTCATGTGCTCTTCTCCTCCTGACGTTTTCACTCATACTGACCATGCTGAAAAAATATCCATCAACTAAAGTAATACATTTTAGCTGGTAGACATGGATCTTCTTTTAAAAAAATTACACCTAAACAACAACAGGAAGTAAAAAAAAAAATTGGAAAAAAAAAAGTTATTTTCCAACCATTTGGACAAGTAAATCTTCTCAGATCTTACACGATAAAAAGCATTTCTGAGAAATTTCTTGGAAATGGGCAAGTCTCTATAAAGAAAAAGTTGAATCAAAATGTGTGACTGGAGGAGATACTGTTCAGTATTTGTAGATATCACCCTAAAATCTTGCATATATTATTTCAATTAAAGATAGAAACAGATGCTAACACCTGGAAATTGTCAATTTTAATTTGAGTGCTTTTAAGCAGTAGTATCTATGCAAGGATTTCTTTTGTTACGAAAGCTATGAATTTTTTTTCTTTTGATCTCTTTTTTTTCTGAATTTAGTTCTGTTTTTTCCCCCTGGAAATTGTGTAACTGTAGTTAATCAAGCAATATATGTTTTCTGTATAAAACTTGCAGATTTATTGTGACAACAGAAGAGTTTTGGTGCCTTCTATACCAAATATGTACAGTCCCAGTCAAGTCTTATGGCTGTTCCCTTTCCTACTTCCCCTTCATATCATTTTTCATAAGCTGGAAATCTGTACAGTCTCTTTGAATGCTTTAATGTCTCTGAAATTGGAATGGGAAATTTGCTAATGCCACTTTCCTCGTTTCTTAATTTAAGACAGGCAGAAGTTCATCAGCACAATCTATTTTGGTTTTATTGTCATCAAAGTCCATGGAGACCTACAAAGCCCACAAGCATTTAGTAAAGCTCTGCATATGGTATTTGACTTCTGAGCACAAAAGCCATGTGAAGTACTTCAGAAAATGTGTTATTCGAACATCTTAAAACCTTCAAAAGTTTCTGTTAAAGTAAGTTTAAAGTGAATACTAATAGAAAAAATTTCTCTTACATAATCTGGTTCAGATATCCATGACTCATATGTGCTTGTATTTTCCACAAAATATTGTCAGAAATGGTCCTGTAGAACCCTACAGCTGTAGCTAGGTACCAAAAGAAACAGCAAAGTTTTCTGAAATATCAGACATGTATCAGTTTTCACTGATGAAGAGTTTATTTTGGAGGAACAGCGAATCATTTTGCCAGCCATCATAATGTACTTTGATTAATAACTGCAATTCCAGTTTGGCCTGGATGATAGATGAGTAGCAGTTAGGCACTATAATTATTCAGTTCAACCGCTGAACTGAGTAATTGGGGAAAAATGGTTGACGTTGGACTGAAGGGTTTTTTTCCCTCACAGAAAAAGCGTTTCTTTGCCTTAATTACAAAACTAAGCCTTTCGGTTCCATTTTGGACCTTCTGAATGGAAATAAAGAGAGAGCTGGATACCTTTTATGAAGCAACAGGCTTCGGCAGTGATCACATTATTCATCAGACGCACAGAGAGACAGATTCAGTTCTTTCTTCTGCCTGACACGAATGAACCCCTGATTCCCTCTTCTAAAGCTGCTGGGGATTCAGGAGTGAGTTGCTATCCTGCTGATAATTTTTACTGCCACAGAGACTGGCAGTCTTTTGTTCCATTTCGCATGACAGCACGCTAGCACCTGGACTATGTGTCTTCCAACAGCAAATATTTTATGCAAAGTGAAGGAGCACCAACAAAAGAAACTGCTGGTACCTGCACACTGGAAAAATCCTACGGAATTGTGTTTGGGGAATATCATAGGAAATGCATTGGTTTGAAAAGATACAGCATTCATAGCTTTTGAAAGACTGAAATAAAGTAGATTGGCATTGATAATTTCCTCTTTCTATTTACACAGCTGATATCCACTGCAAATAGAAGGTTTTATTGTTGGGTATTAATAAAATCCACAGTCAACTGTTTTGTGTTTACATGGACACTGGGTTTGTTGCACCAGAGGTAGAGTCTGAGTTGACTGAAAATGACTGCCTCACCCAGCTAGGTGTTTGTCTTCCCATCCTCAAACCCATAGGTGTGGAAGTTCAGTCTGGATGCAAAAAGTACACAAAAATGGGAAATAATGCCCCAAAGTGCCAATTATTTTAGAAGAGAGTTAATCTTTATAGCAATATTTTTTCCACAAATGACAGGGTCACTAAATGGTCTCAATTCTGGGTTCCACTCAGGTTTATTAACGCAAAATTTTGTCTTAAACTTAATCAAGTGAAAAGAGATTAAAAATTCATTCTTAAACTCTGCCTTAACGACAGCAGCGGCAGTAACCTGGGATTCAGTGCAGCTGGCAGAGGGTGGCAAGTGGGCTCTTAGCAGAAGTAGGTAGTCCCAGGGGCTCCAAAGTGTGACATACTTAATTGCCCTCAAGAATTTGAGATTAACAGGAGTTTGCAGCCAGAGGACTGCTTTAAGTTCTGCAGTTGCTGTAGGGCATCAACAACAAGCATGAAACACCCTGGAACCATTTACAACTCCGTTTTGTGTATCACTTAATAACTTGTTCCCACATCTGTGTCATGAGGCGCGGCAATGTCTTTTCTGTTTACCGAAGCAAATTTGGGTGGGTGGAAGGAACACAAAAAAAACTTCAAATACAAGACTCAGGAGTGGAAGAAAGACTTCTGAATGTGTTACTCCTGAGTCTTCTTACATTTGAAGATTTTTTAGCTTCCTCTTTTGATACAGACTTTATGGGAAAGCTTGTTTATTTAGAAAGTTGTCCCTTTAAAATAGAGTCACAGTATAAATAAAAAGAAATTAAAATACAAGGTAACTGGAATTTGTTTCTCATCTGTCCTATGGATTATTTTAGGAAATTTCCAAGCAACTTTCTGGACTTGATTTGGCTCTATTTTCCTTCATTTCTAAGTACACAAGAAATTATGGCTAGAGACCTTTGCAAAGAAAGGTGAAACCTATGAATTCAGGGTGTAATAACAGTGATTACTAATATTTTTATGTTCTCAGAACACATACGGTTTTCCTCGTCACCTTTGTAGCAGCTGAAGAACGACTTCCCCTGTTACAGAATTGCAGGCAATGAGTTCTCAGCATGAGGTTGCTAGCATCCCTGAAGAACGAGTACCACACAGCTACTCACTTTCTAACACCTCTGGCCTAGAAATAACTTCACAGTTCAGCAAAACTCAAAGCTATGTATTAAATTAAGGGCAACTGTTTCTCTACTCAGCAGCTTATTTCTAAGTGGGGTTTATTACCATGGGAAAGAATACGTACGGACATTTGTAACGGTGCTAATGGGTTAGATTCTAAAGAACATATAATGCTCTGTGAAACTAAAAATATAAATCAAGCACCAGAGTTTCAGGAACAGTATCTAATCTGTCGGAAAAGTCATCTTGCTCTCAGTCACCGTTATCTCCTTTTCTACTATGAAAACAAGTATCTGTAAGTCCAGCTGGTTACCCCTACATTGTATTATTAATTGATTAACAGAGGGTGTGGAGCAAAGGGAAAGGTCCACGCAGCCTCCTACTCCCTTGAGCATTCCTAGCTGCTGTGCTGAAACACAGGCAGCCCCTTTTTGTCACCGCTGGTTGAAGAGAAGGTCATATGCTGCTAAGCTGGTATAGTGTGTTCTTTTCCCACTGTCTCTTTTCCTCTGTTTCACAAGATAAGGCTTGCTCTCTGAGAGTTCCCAGTCTCTAAACAGGATGCAACAGAGAGGACAGGCTTTACTTTCCCAGTAGCACATGAGTAGTGCCCAGCCTAGGAGCTCATGAGTGGAGTCTAGGAGCTGGTCCTCATTGGGCTAGCTCTTCTCTCACTTGTTCCTTACCCAAGGACTTTCCAAATGCACTGTTGTGTCTCTCAAAATGCTCTCTGACTGGAAATACTCATGATTGCTGCTGAGTAGGGATAATCTTACTGCACTATGGTTCTGCCACTGCATGACAGGTTGTGACATATGTTGTAGTCATTCAGTGAAACATTTACACCACATGTAGCCACTTGCTTCAAGATGGAGAAGTAGATTACTTAAGGTCTCTGCTAAGATATCATGTGCATCTTCTCTGTTCTATCTGCTATCCTTAAGCCTGGCTGGTCCACACCACCAAACAAATAGCTCTCTAAACCACATCATATTTTGCCGTTTCCATCCACCTGAAAGGAACGATTTCCTGTGCAAAGGTGAGCAAACCTGAACAGGGTGTGTGTGAGGAGTCCTCGGAGGCAGCACATGGACTGAGCAGCAGCACTTCAAACCGCCGCCGGACTCTTCGTTAGCAAGGCTACAAGGTCAGAGGAGAGAATGGGGAGGTCTCCTGGTGCCACATGCTCCGATTGCTTCAGCTTTTCCCACCCATGTATGCCTCTACATGTGGCTGTGAGACAATCATAAGTGAGTTGCCTGTTGGGACACTACAATGAAAAAGGCAGTGTCATCTCGGGATCAGGAAATAAGCTGGTCTCCAAAACCTTCATTTCAACAACACAAAGACAAGGAGAAGGGAGGAAGGAAAAAATGAGTGCAACCCACAAAGGACATGGTCAGCTCTGTTTGTTTCTTAGTTATTGTCTGATTTATGAAGGTCAAAGTCTAGCAGTCTCTTCACTTCAGCTAACAATGGTGTTTCTGAAACTCTTTGTGACCTGATGAAAATCACAATTAGCCTCCTGCTTTTGGTTGCATTACGGGACAGTGACTCCCAGGTGCAATGCAGGGTTTCTGCCTGCTGTGATGTAATTCTGAATGGCACTTTTTTTAAAAAACATGATTTCCATTACATTATAGAAGAGTTGAAACGAAGAAACCTCTAAGAAGCTAGTTTATGGCCTTTTAATACAAAGCAAGAATGAACGTGCCTATTCTGATATGCATCTAAACCTAGCATTGGATTTACAGCTGAATTTCTGAATACATATGAAAACCTAGGGGCTTCATGGAGCTCTGCAAATTTCAGTCTTGTCCAATAGTTTTGTTGCTTGATTGCAAACTGTTTTAAACAAGTTGGTGATTCTCAACTGGAGATGTCAGGAGCAGCTTTGAAAATACCAGTCACATGTTTCATTGGGTAAACCCTGCAGTTAAAATCTGACAGTTGGATAGGCAAGTAACAGTTCTGGAAACTAACTGTGACTGCAGTGAATTGCAATTTTAAATTAATCCCCAGGAACTTATCTAGATATACATACAAATATATATATAATATTATAAATATAAACAAAAAATATGCCTACATTTGTAAAAGCTGTTTTATCACATTTGTATACACATTTTATTTAATGTTCAATAGTTTGTAAGCATCCTTAAAGACAAAAGAAAGAAACTAATTTACTTCAGAAAGCAGATACTTCCTAGAGATATTTACTTAGTCTCTTTTGCATTTAATGAAAATAGGGTTATAAAAAAGGTTAGGCAAGTTTTCACTTAGCACTAAAAGACTTTTCTTATCCCAATCAAATAATTTAAAATCCCAGTACTGAACACAGCTTTTATGTCTCTTCACTTTCATTTTCCCTAGCAGGTATGTGTGAAGGTCCATAGGAATCTGCTGTACTGAGTATACACTTTCTGTGGAGCTCTCCAGGTAACTTTCAGCTGAATTTCCATTGATTCATTTCAATTTTAGAATATGAATTATTAAAAAAATGTTTCATATTTCAACTTTTAAAGCTTTCCTGCTCATAGGGAACAATCCTCATTTAATTCAGGCAGTTTCACTGTATCCATAATTAACTGTCTATTTTATATTTCATCTCCTTAAGCTCTTCTGTTAAGAAGATTATTAAAGAAAAGTGTATATGTGAAAGTCTCAGAAACTTAGTCTGCTTGCACTGATCAGTAGACGAGATCTATCCTTATAATCTGAGTCATCAAGAGAATCTTCTCAGAAGATTAAAAGAATGGCCCTGAAATGTTCCGTTAATCGAAGTCACATGAAGTCAAAAAGCATACTTGCTGCTCTGTTCATGAAATCCGTACTTAAACAAAAGAAATGAAAGGCATCCTTGGCCTTCTCAAACTTCAAGGCTGCAGCTTAGAATTAAGCTGAGGAGAAGAAAAATTTAGGTTTAAGGCTTTAAAGAGCGGTGCAAGTCTTCCTGTAAGAAATGCAGTTGGGGCTTTACATCTTTTAAAATAATTCGAAAAGGCACACTCAAGTACAACAAATTGTACCCACTACAAAAAAAATCATATTTCAAGCTCATGAAAGGCCAGGTTAATGTGCTGAAGCAGCTCTTTATGCAATGATCTGAGAATTTTCCATTTTACAACCATCTACAGCTTTCTGACCCTTCAGCACATCTCTGTTAACCTGATCTTCCAGTGTGCTGCCCATTGCATTGCAGTAAATACCTGTGCAAAGTCAGTAATCCTCCGATTCTGATTCTTTTATTTCCATGGCATTATGGAAAACGTCACCATCATGGCTCTCATTAGCAATAGATTCCTTGCACCTCAGTGGCATATGCTTTTCCATAAAATTTCTTGGCTTACTTCTGCTAGATATTTGTATTCAATGCCATGAGGGAAAAATAAGTTGTTGACAGAATGCGAGAAATAGTTTAGAAAGTAAGATTACCCTCCCAGAATTAAATGAGATTTGACTGGTATATAAAAGAGCTATGTCACCTGATATTTGGGCATTTGAGGAGCCCACCATGTAGGCCATACATCGTCTAGAGCATTCCAGTCCTGCTGCTAAGAGCTGTGAAGTTATCACAAATAATTTGGGGTAAAATGAGGAGATTTGATGTGTCATGTGTCTAAACTGTGAAACTGATTGAGTATATACAGAAAAGTGAAAGCATGTGTTAAGCAAAACCAGATGCAAGTAAAACTGTATCCATAACAGTTGATTAAATAATGCTTTTTGAGAACCCAGATCCTCATCTGATGTAAATCAGCACTATTGTTATAATTTTTCGCAGCATAAGCATAGGGTATTTCTTTTTTAAAATTACTTTTTTCCTACATAATGATTACACTCAATTGACAAGAAAAAGAGCAAAGGTTACACTACAGGTTTTGCAAAGTTTGAAGACGTCATGGTAGAAAGCATTCCAAGAAAATAAATGGAGCTCTTGGTCTCCATGAGCTCAATAACTAAATCCAACATTTTCACTAGAAATGCATTAGCTACGTGATAGATCTGATTTTGTATCCCTACTCACAATAAACCTAATGGTTATTTGTACATGTATTGTTCTATTGGACTAGCTTTACACTATTTGGAAATAACACTTTACTAGTATAGTGCTCGTATTTGATACCTCAGCCATTTGACACATCAAGTCACTTTTTCTCATAATTAATTCTAGAGGGAGATTTCTGCTGTCCTCAGATGTCTAAGTAAGATGACATTAATTACTAGAGATGCCTGTCTCTTCCTGCACACTGTGACTGTGGAATACCTCTCCGTCTCCCTGTAAAATTTACATTTTCTTCACAGTGTTCAGGTTTCACTGAAAAAATGCAAAAAATTGTTTTCATCCATCATCTACAAAAAAACATCAACAAAAGCCTTATCAAAGTGAAAAACCCTGTAAGAATTACTTTTTTAGCAAGCAGTAAAATCCAGTCTTATCATAAACCCCATTCAACCCTGGGATAGAGTGAGATCAGGAAGAGGTCCATAAATTTATTTTTTCACAGAACCCTGAACCTGAAGGTGTTTTGCACAAATGAGTCTTCCTGAGCTGTTTTTACTCTCATCAGCAATGGTCTAACCGATTTCGGAGTACAGTGATCACCAGCACCAGTCTGCTGTCAGAAGTCTGGCCTAGGACTCCTTTCCCCCATAACATTAGTGGCAAGCAGAGGAAGTGGTGTAATAAACTTCACATTGCTTCTGTATCTTTTGAAGATCATCGTCTTTCAACTCTTAGTTTTTTCTTGGCCTTAACTAGATTCAATATTAATATTCAGCAGGCTGAGAGAAAGTTATGAAATGATATGCTGACTTATTCCTGTTGAAATATTAAACTGAAGTTCTACTATTTGTTTGCAAGTTTACTATTCCCCATAACTTTACCAGGGAAAAGGGTGGCTGTAGGTTCCTTACCTTATTACAAATAATTCTAAAACTCAAGACAAAATATAAATGGGACTACTGAAGAGTAATGACTACTGCATTTGTTTCTGTATTTTCACATTAATTGAAGTTCATATCTTCATGCATAACACAAAATTGAACATGAAAATACAGAAATTAAAAACTTTCTAAAAAAATCAAGCTGGAATTCATGCATCACTCTTGTGTACTAAGAGAAAAATACGTACATTTTCTGACAGTGTTGCTGCCCATATCTAAAATAAACAATACACTGTTTACAGAGAAAAATTCTGTTGATAAAGCCAATTAAAGCAATCACAATTAGGAACATCTAGACCTGGACTTTGAGCTCACACTCCCCTTCACTGACTATGTCTTTGTCCTCTTTATGTTTTTTAAACTCAGGAACAGAAGATACAGCTGGACAGTCAGCCCACATATTCCAGCTAGACTGGGAATACTAATCAGGTTCCTAACATTTTAAAAACCTAAAGTAGCTGTAATTGAGCTAATACATTGATAATTTAGAGACAAAGCCATTAGCACGGCTGTCCAAGGGGTCAACAAATGAGAACTGCTGCGTCCTGTGTGTTTTGAAACTAATCTGCCTAATTGGCTCATGGAGTCTCACTTCAAAGATGTACTTTTTTGTGATAAAAGACACGTAATTACTAAGTGTGAGATTTGGTCAGCCTTAGTGAGGAACAGAAAGAAAACCAAAACTGCTTGGCACCGTATCTAGTCTCTTTGTCACTAAAGAAATGACTGAAATCTCCGTATTTCAATCTTTTCCAATTTGTAAATATCCTTCCTTCTCTCCCAGTCATGGTGCCATGCTTGCCTCTTTTTTTTTTTTTCTTTATTTTTGGACTTCATCTTCCCAAATCTGCAAGTGTATACTGGTCTTTACTGTAATATCTCAGAGATACTATAAAGGAAATATATAAATATATAA
>NW_009608462.1:0-2591 GCF_000690535.1 Cariama cristata
AAATGAGGAAAAACTGCTGTAAACTACACTCAGCTTGTCGACTTGCACGCCAGATACGCTGAGAGGGGTTTACGCATCCTGGGCTTTCCCTGCAACCAGTTTGGAAAACAGGTACGTGAGGGAGCGGGGCGGGGGCTCCCCAGGAGTGCAGGGAGAGCCCTGGGCTGGCCGGGCTCCCTGTGTGTCCCTCACAGCGTGCCCCTTCTGTTGCCTTCCGCAGGAGCCTGGGGACGACGCTCAGATTAAAGCATTTGCTGAAAGCTACGGTGTGAAGTTTGACATGTACAGCAAGATCGATGTCAATGGGGACGATGCTCACCCGCTCTGGAAGTGGATGAAGGACCAGCCCAAAGGAAGAGGCACCTTGGGCAAGTGAGTGTGGGAAGGGGGAGCTGCGGAAAGCACCAGTCCCACGGCAGGCAGGGAGGGGTCGGCTCTGGGCCGCTCCATCTGAGCTAGTGGCCTGGCTGCAGCAAGAGGAAGGGTGTTTTCTGCCAAAACCTAACTTCTGTTTTTTCTCTCCTAGTGCAATAAAATGGAACTTCACCAAGGTAGGATACAGCGGCCTTCTCCTGGGCTGTGCCTGGGTTGCACCCTCCCTCTTTGGGGGGCTGTAGGGAGGCCCTGAGGCAGTGTGGGGAAGAGGGATCCTCACACGCAGGCTCCGCTCTGTGTGGTGACCCTGGCTGTCGGGGTAGGAGCGTCCCGAGGGGCTCCTGTGCTGTCCTGGTCCCTGTGCCTGGGGACCCTTACGAGCCTCTAGCCTGGTTCTCTTGAGCCCTGTCCCAGAGAGGCAGTAGCCAGCTAAGGGGGAGCAGGTCTGCCAAGGGGCTACGGCTCCTGCAGGGAGGATCTGCTGCAGTCAAACCCCACCATAATCAGCTCCCTGGGGTGCTCTGCTGCTCTCAGAAGCCTGCAGAGCCCACGTTACAGCTGTACTCACCTGGGTGCTGCTTCGCTTTCACAGTTCCTCATTAACCGGGAGGGCCAAGTGGTGAAGAGGTACAGCCCGATGGAGGATCCCTACGTAAGTCTGCTGCCGGTGTGGTTGGTGTTACAGCTCTGCCTGACGCGCAGGAGAAGGGGAGGTGCGACAGTGCCAGCGGCTCTCTACAGATCACATCTGCAGAGAAACACAGCAGTGCTGGGGCTGAGCACTGCCCCAGGGCCGGCTCTGCTGCTGTATCTTGGCTCTCTTCTTCCGCTGGCTGGGGGGAGAACAGGCACCCCTGTTCTCTGGGGGGGTTGGCTGTGGCACCAGGGACAGCGGGCACAGGGTGGGTACATGCTTCCAAGCAGTCCCTCTGGGGTGGGACAGTGGGTTTTGGGCATGGTTTTGGGGCAGTGATGTTCTCATAGCACAACGCTCCCTCCTTTCTCGCAGGTGATCGAGAAGGACTTGCCTGCCTACCTGTAGATCTGCTCATCTCAGCCCTGCACTGTCCCTTGGCCCCAGCACCGCCCCTGCTGCTGCCTGTGGAGTCTTCTCATCCAGCCCCAATGACGGTCTGTCTTCAAGCCAGCTTGCTGGTGAGGCAGACCTGAAGATCTGGCGTGCATCTGCTGGAAGAAGGATTCACGGGGCCGGCAGCTGCTGCTGGGCAGCCCTTTCTTATGGGCATGGAGCAGGATCTGGTGTCCCCTTGCAATAAACATACTAGAAACAACCAGTTGCGTCTGGGTGTGGAACTAAGTGGGGGACAGGACAGGGCTGATCTGCTGCGCTGCACCCGATGAGAACCCAGAGCTTTGTAGGGCAGCCAAGACCTTACACAACTCCTGAGCCCAGCAGGCATAATCCTCATTAGTGCTGAGGGGGGGAATTCCACACAAATCCTGGATCAGCCGGGGCTCCCGGGGGAAAAGCCAGAGCAGGGGCAGGTGTGTTTCCCTTCCTTGCCCTAAACCAAGAGGCATCTGCCCCAGTGAGGCACCTGGGTGGTTTTTCTCTGAACAGAGCTGGTCTGGGTGCTCAGGAGCACACCCCTGGCCCCGATACCCCTCCCGGCCCTGGCAGGGCAGCGAAGGGGACAGTTCCAGCAGGGGCGCAAGCCACAGCCAGAAGCGATTACTGCAAAACAAAACCGAGTCGTGTTGGGACGTGGTGAAATACTTCATGGAGCCAGGGAAGTGTCGGACCGTAGCGTGCAGGACCACAGGTGCATCCATCCCCCTCGGGGAGTCTCAGCTGCAGCTTGTTGGTGCTTGTAGAGGCACAGCCTTGTCTGGCCAAGCCCACGGACGGGCAGGGAGCACTGGTGTTTTACAGTGATTTGCAGTGCAGGAGTGCTGGCTGGGTCTTCCCTTAAAATCCACAGCCCCCAACCACTGTGGGCCCCCATGGGCGAGCCCTGTCTTCAGTATGGGGGCCAAGCACGGAGTGGGGAAGAGCCCCAGGGTCCTTGCTGGGGTCCCCCCACGCACCTGCAGCCTGGCACAGCAGGGATGCCGGAAGGATCCTGCTCCAGCCTGCCTGACCGCTCGGCCGCCCTGGGGTAGGTCGGCTGGTTTCAGGAGTTGCCCCACAGCCCCACTTGGCCTCGCCATGAACTCCGTCGGCAGCACCGCAGTGCCCAGCCACGGCTGCACAA
>NW_009608463.1:0-23567 GCF_000690535.1 Cariama cristata
CCTCGAGGGTAACTGGTCTGGCTGTTGAAAACTGAGGCAAAGGCGGTCCTCTGCTCCAGAGCCCTTCGCCTCGGTGGTTTATCTTACTTTTCAGCTGAATTAACTGTTTTACTATACAGAACAGGATATGCTAATGCAGTATAATCTGAAATGCAATGTAAGTTGAAATAATTTTTCTGTTTTGTGCTCTTTTGATATGAAGGAATTCTGAGCAACTTTTGTCTTTCACTGCCATTTTGCAAAGTAAGAAATGTTTCCTCTAAAATCAAGATTAAGTATTTCCTCAACTCTACATTAGTTTTGCACATGTATACATAATGGCATTTGGTGCAGCAGAAGAGAAATGCCATTTACTTTTGGTTTTAGTCCAAGTAGTAAACTTACCAACGACAGAAAAATAAGCTCTGGCTGATCCCTCCACTAGGCTTCTTGGCAGGCTGAGAGACACTGGTTCAGAAATCATTATGTCTAATGAGAAAACGTAACAACAAGAATTGTTAAAATCATCTTTTTTCCAGAAGTCTTCACTTTGTAAGCATTACTACAGCAACTGTTACGATCTGCAGTTTGGGCAAAGAAAATGCTGCAGAGACTTGCCCAATAAGACAAAGCTACCTCTGAAAATCCTGAATTGGAGCCCAGCACCTTGACCCTTAGACCCTCTTTCCTCCCCTGGGAGGCTCTCTGGTTTTGTAGGACAAAACCTACAAGACAGTGAAACAGTTCCACTGACTCTCTGGAATGAATGAATGAAGTTGCCTTACCTTTCGTACAGATGAGGGAGCTCTGAGTCAATTCCTTTTTAATACCTTCAGGCTGTTTGATTGCAGGGAAGTGGTTGGGAAGAGGAAGAAAAGTGTAGAACATCACCATGAAACTGTGACAATTTAATGGTGTAAAACAGTATGTTGATGTGGCTATCCAGACAGTGCACCCCTTGCACCCAGTCCTACCCTAGCTCCACTAGAATATCTCTTCGTCCATGGCTCCCTCTCCCTTTTACCCAACACCCTGTCCAAAACGTCTTCCTTAGAAAGCACCTCAGAAAGCAGTTATAAAATAGACATTTCCAGCCTCTGAGAGGGACTTGTCCAACTAATCCTATGTGCCTGCTGCTTTATGATGCTCAAGATAAGTCCTTTTCCTTCTATATCTGTCTTCCACATCCCTCCAGCCCCCACCCCCCCACTCCCCCTGTATTACAGTCAGAGGCTAAAGGCACTTAGAGGTAAGGTGTGGAATCTCCTCCCTTCTGGCTACATCTCTATTGACATCGGTGGGGTGTCAGGGTATGTATGCTCATGGTCCCAGGAAGGAGACAGTGGCAGGAGGACAGTGGATGCCACTGATCATTATGATTTACACTCTCATTTTCACGTGGAGAAGCCTACTGTACACAGCTCCATCTGTGTCAGCTGCCTTGCCTCCTCACACTAGCTCACTGCTTCTAATCCACAGCTATAGGAATTGCAGTTTCGACAAAGTAGAAAGCACATGCAGATTTCCTACTGTACCTCAACAAGTAGGGTTTGAATCAGGGTGTCCTTGTGAATTGTCTCTTCTTCTGGAGATGTGTTGTTTCCAGTACCTCTGGTATTCAGTTTGGCCTCAGCAGTAATCGTGAATATCACCTCACCTGGAAAGTCACCCATCAGCCCAAGAAAAGAAAGTTTTGTTTTGCAATGGCCTTGTTAACTCTTTTGGCCAAAGGAGTTTTTTTTACATGGAACAAAATGCATTATTATCACAGTTACCAGGGAGAGACAGCAGCTTTCTTTTTTTTCATCTCTGCAATATTATTTTGCTGCATATCTGGTTTTCATCTCACTATAACTTTGCATCTTTCTCAGTGAGTTTGAAGGAAATCAATCATACTGACTATGGGGTTTTAGAAACAACCTTTTAAAGGAAAGGTCTATCTGTGGTTCCTTTTGAGAAGAATCTTTGCTAATTAAAAGTTTTTTGTACCTCAACTTTCAGGGCACTTACACATGCAAGCTATTGTAATTGCTTTTTTTAAAAGACAATGTTGACTTGAAGGCAGCGTGAGTTAAAACAGCTGTAAAATTACGGAGGAGCAATGTCCTCTTTGCCCATTGAGTATCTCGTCCAAAATTATTAGCAAATTTTATTCTTACTGAATACAGCTGGTTAGGTGCAAAACTGACAGCTGAGAGATTATAGACACATGAAATCCTGCCAGTGTTTCATACATAATGTGGCAAGTGAAGAGTTCTTCCTAAAATGGACAGAAAATGGACTACCAAAAAATCAGAAGAGGTAAAACACCAGAACAATTCACTCCTCTTTTAGTGTGTCTAAGGGAACTTTAGTAGAGGTCCAAAAATGCCTACCTGTGGATTATTGATGCTGCATTAAAGGATGGGAGTGACAGAGGTAGAAAGATCAAACAGGGATATGATATCAAGGTAATGAAAAGACAAACTTACCAAGTTTGTCAGGGCTAACAGCCCAGATATAGGTTTTTCTTTCATTGGCACACACTGTTGCTGTGTTGCTCTCTGGCAAAAGGATTTCTGCCTTGTAGTCACTTGACTTTGCCAGTATGGCACTGACCTGAGGCAAAGAAAGAAGCAGCAAGATTACAAATGAAGTAGGTTACTCCTAAAGTCAGGCTGCTGAGCAAGGGAAACTTGCTGGAGAAGCTATTTGTCCTCTGAATCTGTGGGATAGTACCAGGACAGAAAGATGGGACAGCCAAACCTGTCTCTTTTCTGCCCACTGTTAGTGTCTGGTTTTGACAGAAGTATACCAAGGTGTCTGTGCACATTAGTCAAGTCTTCTTACGAGTTACTGCTACGTACAACATACTCATACACAGACACACTGTGTTTTGCACAGCACAGTACCCATACCCTCTGCTCAAGTTCCTCCTTCAGGAGCAAAAAGAACTAAATTATTAAGGGATAAGGGGCAAGTTCTTATCTTCTGTGGACCAGCCACAGTGATCATTGGCCACATTTACTTAATGTTACGACACAGGGATGGGCCCAGGGAGAGAGGGTGAGAGAACAATACATCAGGCTAAAGCATGTTAAACACTTATTTCGGCATTTCTGCCCCATTATGCAGGAGAACGCTGGGATCTCTGGGAAACAGACAAACTATATAGGAAGTAAAAGGGAACTTGATATACCTGGATGCATTTGTTGAGGTAGTTAAAGACATTGGCTATTAAATTAAATTTTTCCCCTCGAATGACAGAGTACGGCAAGGTGAGATCCACAAAGAATGGCTGGAATGCTGTCAGTGAAACATGTGAGGAGATGCCAAACCCAGCATCATCCTGCACGCAGAAAGCACTGGCTTTCCATTCTGTGATGGTATCAGGAATGGTGTAAAAGACATTCACCTCTCCCCTGGAACTGAAGAAGATAAGAAAAACAATGAGAAATAATCTTTGGCATTTTCAAGCCAAATTATAGAATAGGCTCCCTGCTTGAGTTAGTACTTCTGTTTTCATCTCACTTTCTGCAAGATACCTCTCCATATTTAAAAAAATATTGTGAAACTGAAAGTAAAGATGAAGATGCTGGTGAACTACATGTTAAAAAGCTCTTGGAAGAGTACTCAGCTTTTTAAATTTAGAAAAACCATTTGTTTAAATACCACTATGCCCAAACATACAGATTAGAACCAAGACATTTGGATTAATATTCTAGAACAGCCCCTGGATGCACAGTTAAGATGGACATATTCTCATTGCAGATGCTGTGATAACCTGGAAAGAAAAACAAAATAACCTGAGTTTTCTGCTGCTAAATTAAAAATTTGATGAAAAATAACAAGTTTTGCTCCTGCTCTCTCCTAAACAAATGCTTTTATTTTACTCTTAGTCCTTATTCTTTCTCCCTATCAGAAGGGTGGGGGACAGAGCACAGAACTGATGTCATTCACAGTTCAAGTAGGTTTGACACTTATACAAGGTTGGGAGCTCAATGGTCATTCAGCAAGATGGGAAAAGGAGACCCGCATCTACAAAGCAGACGTATGTTCCATGCCTTCTTCCCAGAATTCACTTCAACAACATGTATCAACTCAAAAAGCCACACAAAAGGTAAGAAGTAAAGATAAAAATACTCACTCAGTGTGAACTAGATCCCAAATCCAGGTCTCAGGGAAGAATTTCCGAACAGTGTTACCAACACCACCACCAGCCCCACCAAGAATTCTTGACTCATCTACGAGATTGTGTATCGTTAAAGTATAATATTAGAGACACCAGGCCAGAAGAATCTGAACTGCTGTCAGACATGCTCAACATCATAAATGAACATTAAGTATTCTGTTTGAGGATTTTTCCATTCTTTTTCCCATAAAAAAAGGAAAATTCTAACAGAGTATTGGAAGAAACAATTCCTTATTGATTTCTTTTCCCATGGGAAAGTACTAGAAAATTTAGCTATTTCATAAAACATTTAACTTTTTTTCATATTGAAAGGTCTCATGATTCAGTTAGAAAGGCATGTTCCCTGTCCTCTACCACTAATTCTCTTTGATTTGCAAATGGGCAACAGTAGCCAGAATTATCACCAAAGCTTTACAAACCTCCCTGAGAACTCAATCATTTTTACCCTGTTCAGTAGTTAAAACTGGAGTTGAATATCCAGTCCATTAGAAAACTACTTTTGTTCCTATAGTCAAACTACAGGTCTGATGTTAGGAACCAAGGTCTTCTTTCCTGTTTTGCCATGAACTCACTTGTGATGTCCAACAACTCATTTAGCATCGAAGTACCTCAGATTTCCTAGCTGTATCATGGAAATAACAATACTTTCTTATTTTGCTGGACTTAGAATCATAGAATGACAGAAATATTGAAAAAAACTAGATTGGGAGGAATCTCTGGAGTTCTTTAGTCCAATCATGTTGCTCAAGGGTCTTGTCCAGCTCAGTTTTGAAAATCTGCAGTGATGGAGATTCCAAAACCTGCCGGAGAACCTCCTCTAGTGTAGCACAACTCTCATGGGGAAGAACTTTTTCCTAGAGTTGAATAGCAATTTCCCTTGCAGCAACCTATGAATGCTACTTTTGCTCTTTTGCTGAGCAATCTGACTTGGAGAGGGATAACCATAACTGTTGCTGATCTATAAAGCTTTGGAAATGATGTGCTAAAAGTGCTGTGTGAATTCTTGACATTGGGAATTACCATTATTTCCCTTTAAATGTTTAATTGAATTCAGATTTGCTGAAAGGTTCTGACTGGAAAAACCCTGAAAAACTAATGCCAGTTTATGAAAGAAGTAGCATCCCAGTATTCCCTGTCTCTTTTATATGCACCCTGTACCAAAGAGAGAGAATTGACTCTACTGCAAGGACTGTCACAAAGAGATTACTAAAGGCAAACTGGCACACATAGACCTATTCCCCCAAAAAAACTTCAACATACTGGCTGCTATTTTATACAGGCAACAGTTTTGAAGACCAGGTAGACCGGAACTGGAGATACAGTATGAACCTTCTTTTACCTGTGAGAGAGCCACTGGCATGGGCAACATCATACTTAAAATAGCCAGGGTAATCTTCCATATCTGATTTGTCTTCATTGCATAGAACTGGCTTCCGTAGCACAGAGTTGGTGAAAACCTTCAGACCCATATCCTGAATGTGAAAGATTCAATCGTGTCACTCAGGGCATGCATTACCAGTGCATGCCAGTTCTCCCACCTGGGTTATCATACCTCATCTCTCTCCTCCCTCCTTACATTGCATCCTTTCAACCCTGAATGTCACAACTCTTCCTCTCCAACCTCTATGTCTTTCTTATGGAGCAGTGACACCTGGTGTTCTGTGAAGAGCAGTAATGATGGAGTTTATGTTAGGTTTTAGGCCGTGGGGTCAGTGGGGAGTGGAGGCAAGAGTATCAGGAACGAAGTGGCCTGCATCACAGACTCAGATCTTTACTAGGGATGTCTGAGATCACGAGCCAAGGCCGTGGTCCTGTTTAGGAAATGTCTACTGAAGCATGGGCAGGATCCCGGCAAATATACCTAGTAGTGATTATCAGTCTTCCTGAATAAGAGGTGGGGATAAGAAGGCTGAAACTGGGTGATCAGAGGCTTTAGGCAGTTCCAGACATCAGCTGCCTTCTCTTAGCAGTAAGAACCACCACCTGAGAAAGTTAAATGTTAATGTGCATGAATTCTTCTGGAATACCTCCCACTGAAAGAATCACACAGAGCACATACCCTGAAAATCCTATAGACATCGCCATCACGACTGACATTCACAGATTCATAGTACAAGCCATCAAAAAAGGTGGTTTTGATTGGGGTACACTGGTCTGGCTTATCATCTTCCAGGTTGAGCCCATTGTAGTAATAGCCATATAAATCGCTCACACGAAGTTGGTAGTACACCTGGGAGGTGAAAATGACTAATGTAAGCATAATAAAGGTCCCAGGCAGGTGCAAAATTACATATATTCAAAGCTTATGATGGCCTCTGAGCAATCCTGTAGACTGTGGTGAGTTTGCCTAGTGATGCCTACCTAGAGATGAACAAGCAATTTGGCTGATGATACGCAAGGAGGACTGGACTCTACCCTCCTCCTTCTGAGCTGCAATGGCTTTGTGGGGTGAACTTGAGCAAAAAGCACAGAGATATACTCCTGAGTTATGCAAAGAGGAGACTGGAGTCCAACACGGTACTAACTGGCATCCACAGCTTTTGTTCTGGGCCCAAGGCCTGTTTGAGTCATAAAATGCAGTTTTGACATAATCACTCCCCAGGGAGCAACTATGCTTTCAAGGAGTTGCATTAGGCATGTTCTTGGGATACGTCTTACACTGCCATGCTTTCCAAAAGTAAATGTTCCACTATCAGTTTCCATCTTTGAAATGTACAACTGCCATAGACCTTTTTTAATCACTGAGATGTCTGTTTCCAAGGGAAAAATACAAATAACAGCCAGCAGCAGAGACATCACAGGTGGGAATTGGAATGTCATTCTGGATGTCTCTAGGTCAAAAGAACACAGTAGTGAGGATGTGGCTTACTCTCTCAGCAGATAACTCTTGTGCAGGCTGGAGAAGAAGGACGCTCTGATCTACAGCTCGCAGGGCACAGTAGGAGTTAGCAGCAGCTTCAAGGTGGAGACTGACTTTAGAGCCCGGGAGACGCTGCTTCTCAGAGAACTCAAGCTGGAGCTAGAAATGAATAAATCCAGGACAACCACACAGAAATTAGGAGAATCAGCTTGGCACATAGATCTAAGTCTTGCTTTTCACCAGTACTCCCTCTGTTCTCTGTGGGGCAAAGCTTCTATTGCTAGATGGTCCTTCTGGATTCCTGTTCTGTAAAAATTCACAACCTGTATAATCCCCTAGTCACCTCCCTCTTCCCACTCCATTGAGAACTTCGTCTGAGTCTGAGCATAGGTGTTGGTTCTAGGGACAGCTCCTCATGTTCCCAGGCACATCTGTACCTTTTCCATTCCTAAAGGCCACCCTAAGTGCAGGGCTCTTGATGAAGTCATTCCCTAACTGTTCTCTCAGCAAAGACCCAGCTAATATAGGCCTTAATAAGAAAGCAAAGGTTTTCACCTTGTTTTTGAAGCATACATTGCTGCGTATCCAGGAGCTGTCTGCTACTATCTCCCCGTGAGGATGCACTGTGTAGAGCAACAGTCTGGCACTGGGGGCAAGCTTCTCTGTGACAGTCAGTGTGATGGAGAATGTACCTCTGGGAACTGTGGAAGGAACATGAAACAGGGAAGGAGAAGCCAACAAAAGAGATTAGACTAGACTCAGGTTTAGTGGAAGGATCACATATTTATGCATAATCTACCAGCACTTTTAAAAAAACAAGTGCTTTCATCTCTTCTTACAAAACTTATTAATGCTCTAGTGGTCAGAACGATTCTCTGAAGTATCAGTAGTAATATGGTCTAGAACTTACCACCAGAGATGCTGACTTGCTTCTGGCCACTGAGAACAATTTTCCCTTTTGTCATCACCTGGGCACAGAAAAAACTCATAAGACAGGATCAAAAGCACCTCCTCCCTTCCCCCATGAAATCATTGATTTTGAGTTGTGTTCTGAGAGGCTTCAAAGGCCATCAAGTCAAACTGTGATCTGTAACCACTGTCTGGTCTGGAGAATTCTGACTTATATCGTGTTCAAGAGAAGGTGAAAGACGAGAGATGTTTTGGGAGTCAAGGTAGCACTTACCACATAGTAGAAGTTTGTGTTTCTGGCATTCTTGTAACCCTCTCTGTTCAGGACATAGTGAACGTTGATTGTTCGCCGCTGGCCACAGCTGAGCTCCTCATTCACTGGCTCGATTTTCACAAAGCTGTTGGTCCGTGAGTAGAAACGTCGGACAAAGAATAAGGCTTGCGGCTCATTGTCATTCCTCCAGATGAAGAAGTCTGCACAGTCATCTGGTGCCTGCCTGACCTATGAAGCAGAAGAGTCATACACGGGAAATCAACAAAAAGGAAAATACAAAATGGCAGGCAGGTGAGAGGCAAAGGCATCTTCCCTCTAATATACTCTTTTGGGAAGATGATTTTGTGGGGCTGTTTAAGCCGAGAGCAAGAGCTGGTCTGAAAAATTTGTGCTTCACCAATCCAGAGCGAAGGGCCTTCTGGACACCTTAATGTATCCAGACACCTATGGCACATTGCAGTAGGGAGGTCATTTCAGATTCTTGCAGGCTTGGGACAGATTGTATAAACTACTTATTGTTAATTAGAATGGCATTGTTCTCAAACAGCCTTCTTTTTCTCAGCTCTTCCCATCACACCAGAGAAAAAGCATGACAACATGAGAAGACTATGTGATGTTAACAGGCATGAGTCTCTGCCAGCAGAAATGCAGGGAAGCAGGCAGCAGCAGGGAAAAACCAGGCTGGGTGGGGACAGCAAGGCAGTCTGTAGGGCAGGTCCTTTAGTGCACAGAATAAAGAGAAAGAAGATGGCCACAGAAAGGCCTTCTGTATGGAGAGAAAAGGAGGGAGGTGCAGCTCAAACATTCCTGGGGTGCGGACTGCAACTTCTCAGGCACTGGTGTTTTCTCCTATTTGTTTCATACAGGTTGCAGGTGTTGGTGGACTGACTGCCTACTTTCCTCATCTGAAACAATCCTGCCAGCACTCACCAGTTGCTTCTAATCCCTCTCTCCAATGAAGTATTTTTTCAGGAATTAGACTGAAGCCTGTATTTACTTACTGTTAACTTAAAACTGGGATCAAAGAAGTCAGAAGTGTTGAGGGAAAAAGCAGCAGTGCCGTTCTTGTCAGTGGTATAGTTGGCAAGATATTTTTCATTAAGCTCCAGCAGGACAGTCCTGTCAGCAATGGGCTTGTCATCCACATTTGTCACAGTGATCTGAACACAAAGAATATCCAAGGGATTCAGAAAAAAAAAACAACAAAAAGAACAGGAAATGCTCTGCTCACCAGAGGATGCTCACTTAAGCACTGAGGACAATTGCAGGGGGTAGAAATCAAAGTGAAATATATTTAAGAGGCAAATATATTGAAGGAGCAGGAGTTCTGTGGCTGGCAAAGGCAGGTAAATCCCATCAATGCAAGGACGAATTATATGTCACAGAGGGAGAAGGGATTGTTTATATACATAATCTCATATAATATATTCTTTTAATAAGTCCTCTGTTTCTCTTCAGTGACCATTAGTTCAGTGGACCATGACATAAGTTAAAGACTACTGAGTGAGAGGTGATAGTTTAAATTCTTACCTCATGCTCTCCCTTCCTGAGCAAAAAGAAACAGAGGAACTCCAGAGCACGTACTCTGGAGAGCACTGATTAACAAACCTAAAGCAATCAGATGACTTCATGGCCGCAGGTAACCTGTGCAGCTCAGTAGCACCTCCCAGCTCCTAGGCATCTGTGCATACCCTCTGTCCCTATTGCATATCAGGACGATGCTGTACAGCTCATCCTCCTTTCTGTGCCAGGGTTTATCCTGTGTATGCATGTTGCTAAGAAGTCAGAATGTGCTGCAACACCTACACTGCTTTAAGTAAACATCCCTGGGATTGTGTGATGCGAGGCAGGGGAAATTCTACCTTCAGTTTAGGCACAGCTGCTGCTGCAGTAGTTTCTTTCAGACTCTTCTTCCCTGTTTGTATGACCTTTCACTTACCCACCTTTTAGGCATTCTCTAACTATGGCAGAAGAGAGATCCTAACAATCCAGGTATGATATAATTTTCTTATTTTCTCTAGGAGCATCTAATGTAACGAGAGAACTATACAGCATTGTTATGCAGCATTATCACGGGAAGTTGTCAGCACAGATTTAGGGGACAGACATAAATGGGGCAACACAGAGATCATCATGATGCACCTCAGGGAGTTTTGACTTAAATGTATCCTCTCAGATACCCACCTCACCATAGTAAGGAATTCCCCTCTTGTAATAGAGATCCATATTCTTGAACATCACTCTGTCATTTTCTTGGTTGACTGCAACATAGTCATAGTCTTTCATCTGGATGCCTGTGAGACATATCCAGTATAAAGTGGAGGAAACATAAATCAGACATGGGTAGAAAACTATTTATTTTGAAAAGCTATATGGAGCAGTGATGCTCTGGAGGGAGAGCTACACAGAGAAAATGGTGATTGTTGGTTGTTTGCCACACAGATTGGGATCGAGGAGATTCCTCTTAGAAAGTACCACCTGTTAGATTTACTCAGATACTCCCAACCTCCACTTGGTGTTACCTGTCCCATTTTCAGTGATGATGCTTTCTATGTTGAGACTGGTATACATCCTGCCGTAGCTGCGGTAGAGCTGGAATGTTTTGATGGAGATGATAGTGTTGAGGCAGCCATCCTTCCCCAGCTGAAAAAGGAACACAAAGGGGAAATCCCATTTTTCTCAAGGTTTTGAAAATTGCTCCTGAATCTATATTAGTGGGTCTCTGAAGAGCTTCATTGCCTCTGCTCACATCTTCTTCAACTCTTCCTTTCTATTCGCTCCCCTCCTATCTTACACTTCTGATTCCCTGGCTGCCTTCCCAGCTCATTGTTTCAATAGCATTTACCCTTTTACCTGGAAACCTCTCTCCTCATTCCCCCTAGTCCTGTCTGTACTCATGCTCCTTCTTAAACCCATCTTGCATTATGCCTGAGCTCTATGACAAAAGCACTTTTAGTCTGATCTAGTGGAGAAATGAGTCATTGGTTTAACATAAAGTGTCCTCAAAGACTCCCAGTAGAGGTCTGCTGATTAGATGTGGTAAGCACACAGTTCCAGTGTTTTAGGAATGATCAGAGATTTACAGCTTCATAAGCTTGTCTCCCTTCTACTGACTCTTTCTGAGGGAAGAATCAAAGTCTCCTAATGAGGTCATTGGCAAAAACTACATTTGTCGTCCTTCAGTGTTGCCTGTGAGATAGTGAGAAAAAAACATGCCTCTGTGATTGTCTTTCTGGTGTTCCCCAGGAGACAAATGAGGCCACCAAACACTGTGCTACATGTTGGGTGGTAAAGCTGACTGGTAAGAAAGGCCTTGCCCTGTATCATACCAGTCCAGTGACAGCTTCGCAGGTTGCTTTCTGGTTTTTCTCACATTGTGGACTATAATAGCGCTGCTTACACACATTGACTTGGGCATTTCCTTGCACTGGTTGGCCATAAGTGTACCTAGGAGGGGAAAAGACACAAGAATCCAATCATGTGGACATAGCATGAAAGCTGCAAATCTTGCAGAGCAATGCAGAATCTAAACCCCTCAGTAGTGCCCAGAGCACAGATGGAAGAGCTGCTGGGAATTAGGACCAGTTAGCCCTAGCAGAATTTCCTTCAACTATTTTTAGACTGTTTCTGGCATCTTGTTAAAAAAGCCTGCTTTACCACTGTCTTGGTGTAGTCATCCTTCAAGGTCTGAAGCTGGAAAGTGGTGCTGGACTCAGGGTTGGGATATCATTCCCTTGCTTGCTTTTTCTCATTAATGCTTTACGCAAAGCAGGACATATTGCAGAAAGATCCCTATTCACCTCTTTATCTCATGCCACCCTGCTCTTTGACAGTGTCACAGCCAGCAATCTTAATGACAGACTCTCCTTCCGTACTATTTCTCTCCTTTTCTGTAACAATAAAAAACAACAGCTAGTGATTATGTACTACTTGCTATTTTCAAACTGTTAGACACACACAAACTCTCCCAGTTCTAGTTCAGCTATGTAGCAGGAGGAGAGTTATCATATTTCATGTCATGGACTTCATAGCTAAAGGAATTGCTCTAACCATACTCTGAATCAGCAGCAGGGTCTCTGTTTCCCAGCATGGCACACCATCCTCTATCCTGTGTTTCCTGGGGACAAGTGTGTTGTTCTCAGCTCTGATACTTACGAAGCACAAACATTCACCCTGACTTCTTCATCAAAGAAAGAAATCCTCTTTGGCACACTGGTTGTCACTTCAAATTTTGGCAGCACTGGGAACGCAATGTAAATATGATTAGCAGTTGCACACCATAAGCAGGTGTGTGTGTGTAAGACTGTAAAAAAACAGTTGGCAAATGCATTTTCACCAACAAGGCAGAGGAAATGGTCCAAAGAAAAGTGTATGTAGGAGCTGACTGTGGGATATTATCGGGGAAAAAAAAAAAACCTTTAGTGGTAAGATTAATATCTTCTGTAAAATACAATAATAATCATACTAATAATGATAAAAAACACAGTAAGAACTGTGATAAATCACTTTAATTGGCTGTACATTTTGAAGAAACAGCTTGTTTTGGTGGGAGTAATGCTGATGTGTCACATTAGTTAAACCCTGGACAACAGAAGTTATTATGCAATTCAGCCCCATTGAAGGAGAAAGGCAACAGATAAATCAAAGAGTAAAATCAAACAGGTCATGTCACTCTCTTTTCATCTTATATTTTGTCCCAGGTCACCAGCAATAATGACAACATAGCTGGAAAAGGCCTTTTTCTTGCACGCCTGTACACAGGAGACTGGAAGGTATGAAAGAGCTCTGAAGGGTAAGCAGGAAAGGTGCTTTACTGCCCTTACAAAAAAAAAAAAAAAACAAAACAAAAAACAAACCAGCTGGGAGTTGTTCAAGCTTTCACTGGGGATTACTAAGGAAAACCTGCCACTATAAGATGAGAAAATTTGTAAAATCAAAATGAATTTAGGAACTCCCTTGATATGGTCTATTCCAGAGAGTAAACAGACCACTAGGAGGGCTTTGGCACTCCACTACCCACCGTTGTCCATCTTGTGCTTCCACTGGGTATCCAGCCTTCACCAGTAACAATCTGGTACCTGTCATTTAATCTGTTTGATAGATAATATCTTCAGATTTCTACTGCATATTTTATCCCAGTGCTCTTCATATGGTGGTGACCTCCACAAAACAGGACATTCATTTTGACTGACTCATTCATTTTGCCTCTGAACAGATCAGGGGTGTGTAAGGCCGGAGTGACAGGATGTGAATCCCAAAGTCACACAGTGACTAAGCCCAGAAAAGAATTAGACTTTTAATTTAATTCCTGAAAAAGGTTGCCTTTCTCAGCATTTTTTCCCCTTCTTGCCTTCACTTTCTCCACACATCTCTCTCCATGTCTTTCTTTCTCAGGCATGAAGTGGAGAATTCAAAGCACTTAAACTCTGCTCTAGCAGCTCTTGTCTGACAGACAGAGCCAGCCTCACTGGTGGTGCAGGGCAGTTCACGGACTTTGCTTACCATATTCCTCCACTGTGAAGAATTGGTACTCTTTTTCACCTGACTTCTTCTCCACAGTGATGTGGTAGGACCCCAGAATAGGCTCCGGGATTAGTGAAAAGGAGAGCTGGACAATGCCATGCTTAGATGTTACCTCCAGCCACTGGAAGATCTCGTTTTCCTCTGGATCCTGGCAAGCGAGAGAAAGATATGTACCAAAACCTTTATCACCCTGTTTATTGACTTTTTGGCTTTTTTCAAGTTTTATACTCTGGCACATGGACTAAGTGCATCACAGGGTGAATATGAGTTTGGGCTGATGACATGTGCTCTGATTTCCCATCAATTTTCCAGATCTGTTTGTGGATTAAACAAGCCTAAGTTTGTGTTTAACTGGAAATTAGCTACACTGCCAGATGATCTCAGATCACCCAGGATTAGTACCCGACTGGGACTCAGATTGCTTACCTGTAGCTCTTCTAGCATAAGTCTTTCTGACTTAACTCCTTCTGTAAAACAGGAATATTATGCCGGCCTCCTTTAGAAAGTGCTTTGAGATCTAGTGATGTGAAATGTGGTAGAAGACTGATTCACTGTTAGCCTGTCCCCCAGCAGAACATGACATTTCAGAAAATTACTATTCTCATGCTTGTATGAGAATGAGGCTATTTCACCAGCCCATTTACTGCAGTCCTGCCAAAGTAAGACTACATTGAATACTCTTGTTCAAATCCTAACAAAAGACACAGCAACAACCCCATGCCATCTCTGACTAACATCTCCAGTTCTGCTGATTTTTCCTCTAGTGTTTGATAATGGGTATCAACACTGTTCAACCTCAAGTCCATTGGCTTTATACGATGTGCTCTGGATGAGTGTCCCTCAGCTATTGACATTATGGGGAATGATGAAGCATAGTCTTTTCAAAGTAACTTGTGCTTTAATGACATATTGCATCTCTTACCTGAATGACGATTCGGGGATACTGGAGGAGGAAAATAGAGAACGAAAGAAAAATTATCAAAATATCAAGAAATTAACTGTGGAGCTTGAGAAATGCTAGAACATAAAGAAGACTGTGAACAGCTTTCTCTGGATACAGAAGACTGGACCAAGGAAACAATTTGAAACTCGTGTATAACTAAAGACTTAATTTTAAGAGGATAATCTGTTTGTGAATTTATCTGTTCTGCAAAAGCATCCAGTCTCTTTCTACATATCTGGGGCAGGTGAAATGAAATTACTACAAAATCTGAGTGCTGCGAAAGATTTTCAGGAGTGCTTTCAGACATTTCACCTTCTATAAAGGCACAGAAAGGATGGAGTGTGAAGCTAAGAAGTTACAACAGTTCTCCAAAAACATCAGGAGGCCTATCCCAAGCCCTTTTTATTCAATGTCTACGAGAGAGAGTCTCAGTGAACAGGTACCTCAAGAGGGTGCTTGAAAAATCTTGAGTATCACTCATACTTACTGTCTCCTGAACAGGTCTGAACTGGGTGTCCAAAGTAACCACACGAAACATCACTGAAAAAGACACAGGACAAAAAAGGATCATTTACTTTAGCAGTGGTAAATCACTTTCAATATACAACTGAAATAAAGTTTGCCTAGGCTTTTAGGGAGATCTAAGGAGTCCTTAGAGAACTAGAAAGGATTTTATTATCTTAGCCAGTGAAAAAGGAAACCAAAATAAATTATCTGCTGAAATATCTTCAATTCTGACGCACTGGGACTTTAGTAACCACTATAAGAAATACAAATACTCTGTATTGCCTTCAGTTCTTCTTGAAGGACTCAGTTATTTGGACTGTCTCATAAAAAAATGTTTTATATAAACCAATTCAATGAAAAAAATCAAAGAGAAGGAAGAATTTGTCTTTATTCTAAATGTAAATCCTGTGCAGCACTGTAGTATGATTATACTAAAGAGATACCTAACTATACCACAGCTAGTACTGTCATGTAAATATTGTGATGGAATCAGTGCTGTGAATCAGATTAGCAGTTAAGTAGGAAGAGCTGTTGACAGGAAATCAGATGCTTGCTTTATTTTTGTATGTATTTTATTAATTCCAAGCTTAACCTATTATTTTATGTATTTTTAAGGACACTTTTTATGTGACTGACCTCAGCAAACCTGGCAGAACTGAAGATCCTGTAAATGAAATTAACTCAGTGAAAACACATGAACTGTACTCATTTGTTGCAATTTTGTGAATCGATTCTGTTTTTCACTGACTTTTGATGAGCCTAACCTCAAATGACACCTATACACTATCTGAAGGATTGCTCATGGCTGTCGCAGTCCATGGTCTTTTATTCCACAAGACGAAGTCCTTCTCGTTCTAGACCCACCCTTGCATTCAGTTTCCCAGCCCACTAGCTGACTCAAACTTCTCAGCCACCTTTTTGCCCTGGTTTGTAGACAGGTTTGTCCGTCTGGATGAAGACAGTATTATCCACATTCTGAATTGCCACTGATCTTCTCTCGGCTAAGTTGACTGTGGTGCCTTTGGCAGAGAAGGAAATGAATGCCAGTGGGTCAGAAGTAGCAGGAGGAACCTGGAGAGAAACAAAACCCCAGAGGAAATGTGGTAAGTGAGATATGTTGAGGTCCTCTGATGCCCAGGGTTCTTGAGTAAGATACTGACTGTCCAGTGAGTCATACATAGCTCCTGCAAAGTCATGTGAAGCCCTGTCTTTGCCAGTGAGGTAGTCTCTGGGAATTTCTGTGGAAGTCCCATAATGTGTCACCAGATACTAAGGATTTAAGCTATGCTCTGTCCCATGCGTTTCCTCATCTCATGTAACTATCTGCCTATGTGCCGAGCCATATAGTTCAATTCTGAAGTGTCTTCTCCTGCAACATTCTGGAAGACCTAACCTTGGGACTTGTTTGTCATATCTGTCGAGATCTTGCAGAGTGACAGGAAAGCACCTGTGATGGCAAGCAAAAGCTTTTTTCTAGTCACTCTGTGAATGGAGATGAAAAGTCTTTCTTCAGCTTCCCCCTACAACCCATATGTCTTTCTTTTTCCTGTCTATATTGTCAGCCTTTACAGCAGTTTATATTTTTTTGTCCTATTCCCTACCCACACTCTTCATCTTCTTGTCCTCACTGACAAGGAGAGTTGCACTCAGAAGTATTTCCAGCTTCTATACCCTCTTCAGTAGTCTCAAAAGAGAAAATACCTTGAACTCGCAGCACTTGAAGAAATCATTCTTTGTCACAAATTCCTCAAAGAGAGTCTTCTGGATACTGCCATATTCCAGGATGATGCTCAGGGACAGAGGCTCACTGAGGCTGTGGAACTGTACACAAGCAGTCTGTGGAGAGTCGCTGCGCACTACTGCCGGGACCAGCAGCACATACTGACTGTAAGAAGGCAAGACCAGTCGTGAAGGAAAGTCAGAGCAAATGGGAGAGGAAAATACCACAGAAATGATGCACGTGTGAAGGAAGAGATGGTCCAAAGCTTGCTCAAACCAGTGGAAGGATTTCCATTTCTTTCAATCAGTTTTGAATAATATGCTAAGAAAGTAAAGATGACAATTTTTTTGTTCCTCACAGTTCTTTCTGAGCAGAAAGACTGGCATCATTCTATGCAGTCTCTTACCCAGCATGGTACTGCATCTTTCCATTCCAGGTATTTACACAGTTCCAATCACTAAAGTGTCTAAATACCCAGCAAGCATAGCTGCATTTATCCTCCCGTGACCTATATGTGTACTAAAATCTCTGGAACCTCCCATAAGAAGGACTGATATTTGGCTTCTTTTTGATATTAATAACAAAAATACTAGTTAATGGTTGCAATAAATTTTTTATTCATTTTTCTATGGATATCTTTGCCTCCAGATAAGAACTGACATATCATAAGTCGATCAGCATAATGCACAAGAAATGATCCTGCTTTTCCATTCTGCAGAATATTCCAGGGAACTCTCAGTCTAACCTGCATGCTCTGTTCTGTTTCTGTGCCGCTCCCTGTGTTGCTTCCTTTGCATCTTTCTTCCATTAGGTTTTTTTAGTTATACTGCTCTCTATAATTAGGGCAGCCTCCCTTCCCCAAATCCTTTCTCTGAAAAACACTCCTTCAGATTTGTTGTATTTGGCTAAGGTTCAGTCGCTGGCTGCCAGTTCTCTGCTGCCCAAACTAGTCTTTCCAAATAATGTATGACAGAATTGATCAGTTGGTTCTGCAGCACAACATGAATTGCACAATCTTTTCTCAGTTATCTGATTCTTTCCCTTTTTTTCTCCCACAGCTTTGCTTACTTATATTGCCTTTATTTTTATTTTCATTGGCCCAGTTCAGACTGCATGATACTCAAAGACCAAAAGTAAAATGATTAAAACCAACAGTGTGTCTGAGAAAGCTAAACCCTCTGACTTTCACAGTGTTTTTCTTTAGAACTTTTGAGAAGGGGATTTAAGGTCTAATGTTGGTGTATTTTTGAAAATCGTGGCTAAAATCTTCTGTTTGTGTAAAGTCATGGACATTGGCAGTGTTATAGAAGTGGTGACAGCACAGCGGATGTAATACTCTTACTTATAGTAATACTAATACTAGGATTGCCATTCAGTTTAGTCCCTAGAACCAGCCACGATCTGGCCTGTAACCCCTTCTCATACCCGCCTCTCTCTCTGTGCTGCTGATGCATATCAATCCTGACCATTAGCATTACTTGCTAGTCTAGTCTTGAATCTCCTCCCCACTTTACCCATGCACTTCAGACTTCCCCTACTGCAGTTCTAGGTTTCTGTCATACAAATCAGATTTTATAGCAGTTTTATGATGGAGAGCATCATTCCAAATCATCCTTCAATGTCATCTACTTCCATTTCAGACACATTAGGTCTCAAACATCCAGTTTATTAGATAGCAGTGTCCCAGAAAAAAACAAACTGGTGGGAAATACAATATAATAAAATAAGTTATCATAAAAACACAGAATGTATGATCTCTTACGGTTCAGAAGATACTGTGGCAATCCAGTTCAAGGACAAAATACTCAGAAGAATCTTTGACCACATCTCTGTCCGTGAAGAAGAAAGAGGAGAGACTGATCTCAAGTGGACAGCCTGTCTTCTGGCTTTTAAACTGGCCTGAGATAGTGCTCCTCCTCCACAGCTTCAATCATGTTCTAATAAAAGTTACTTACATAAAATTTGCATAGGTTCATCTTCCTCTCTGCTGTCTGTTCTCACACTCATTGAACTCTGAAACAATAGATCTCATATTTCTCATAGCTTTGTGAGGTATTGCAAGCTAAACCGGTTCCTGCCCGTCTGAATGTTTTATTGAAGCTTACTCCTCTGATTATCATGTTATTGGCTGAAGGTTCCTTACTGTTTCAACCTGTTAGTATCTGCCACTGCTTAAGTATTTCCTTGTTCTGTGAAGATCTCCTGTAGATACATCTCACAAAACAGAAGAAATCATAACATGTATGCATAGTGGCCTGGGCAGTAATAATAACAGCATCGGACTATAGCTGCACGTGCTATGGCACAGAAGGAAACTCGTAATCGTAATCTGGGTTTCTTACTGCACACAGTAACATTCAGCAAGGAATGATGTTTTCTACCATTTTTGCCAGTGGTCAGGACAAGCATATCTCTAGGGAAAGGAATCTGATTGCATTACTTTGTTCACTCATCTGTCTGTCCACTTTTTCTCCCCATCCCTGCTCCCTCCATCAAACAACTTTCAAGCCTGTTGGTGAGTTTTTAGTAAATCTGAGAAGTTTCAGAATAATCAAGATATAGAATCATAAAATAATTTAGATAGAAAGGGATCTTCTGACATTATGTGGTCCAATCTCTCTTTTTAAGCAGGACTATCTTCAAAGCTTGTCCAGGCATGTTTTCAAGATCTCCAAGGATGGAGAGTCCACATCATCTCTGGACATCTGCTCCCATGCTTAACCATCCATGTTGTGAAGATTCTTTCCCTTAAATCAGAATTTCCTGTCTATTTCTTCTTGTCCTTTCACTGTGCACCTCGGAGAAGATCTCTCTCTGCCTTCCCACTTTACGTAGCAGAAGACTGCCATTATGTCCCCTCTTAGCCTTTGGTTCTCCAAGCTGAATAAATGAGACTGTCTTAGCTTCTTTCTCTAGTTCTGTTCCAGCGAATGACCATCCCAGTGATCTTCCACTGGGCTCCCTCCAGTCTGCCAACACCTTTCTTGTACTGGGGAGCCAGATCTGGACACAGAATTTCATCTATGGTCTCACAACTGCTGAATAGAGGGGAAGAATCAATTTCCTTGATGTATTTGCTACACTTTTGGTAATACAGCCTGAACACAGGAAACTAAATAATCTATAGCAGTGGGAGACTGCATTCGCACTCTTATATAGGAAAAGAAAAAAAACAAACAAAACCCAAAATCAGTTAGCCAATCAACATGTTTGTAACTGCAACCTAGGGGAAGTAACAGGCAATTTCCCTTCCTCTTCCTCTTCCTCTTCCTCAACCAAACAGATGATGAATAGGAAGAGCAAGTTGAGTATACTGTAGGAGTAATTAGGGACATGGAACAGAGCTAGGGGCACTGAAAATGTGTTAGGCAATGCAGAGTGGACCCGAAGTTATTTCAGTGTTAAGATGTATGAGAAGGAAATGAGGACTATTATAGTGATGTGGTACAAATGAATGTGGGACTGTTGAAAAACAGATTCTATCAATTTCACTTCTCATGATATAATACATTCTTGCTAATGATTCAGCCATACAGGGATTATTCTTTCTATCAGCATAGGTGATACCCTAAACTACCTATGTCTAACCAGCTTACCTACCCATCTGATGATCAAGTTAGGACACAAAGAAAACTACCCCAGGAGATACTGTCTGTTGCCACAGAGTTACTAGTGAGAAAAATTGCACAAAACTTCCCAGAATGACCTGACATTAAAGTGACAATGCTGTGTGGCAGATGGGTGGTGTGCAAACAGGGCAGTCACATTGTGAAGAAAGCCGTTGCATTAGTTATACTGAGGGCAGAAGACAGCTAAGAATATGTCACAGACGTTTGTATTTGCAGCTTTGAAATGCCTCAGACCCCATGCCTTACTTTAAACAGGTACTAAGTAATAGGCAAAAAAGAATTAAGGAGGGAGAAGGAAATAGTAACCAATTCCAGTGCCCTGGTGCAAATTCCTCCAGAAGCTCATCTTTTATTTAAGTGCAGCATGCCTTGAGCATGAATGTAAGAGGGCTTTCTTGTTGATGGAGATGGAAAAGGAAAAAATAAAGCATTTGAAAAACTGAAATTTTGGAAGACATTATGTTCAGATCAATTGAAGAGCACATTTGTCTCTGGAAACAAGCTATTGAATTCATTACTTTAATGAAATTACTGATCCCAGAGAATCTCTTTTTATTGTAGCAATACAAAAAAGTAAGCTTAGATCTTTATGCACAACACTACCAATTCAAGGATAATTCTTAAGAAGACCACAGTGCAATGAGGAAATTATTCCAGTTGTAATTGGTAGGAGGGAAAAAGAAGTTTTGTGTTGTATGATTAAGAAGCTAGGAGCAGGAGAGGATTAATCATCTGGAAGCACGAATATCAGGATTTAGCATGGGGGAGATAATGAACCTGTCACTAAGCAGCTGTTAAAAGACAGACACAGAAGATACCTTGATACTGAATGTCATATAAACCAATTTGCTGACCTTAGACTGACCCTGCTTCGTATTGGCACAAGGAAAGATGTAATTGGAGATCATAGTTTGGCTAGAAAATTGATGAAATGAGGAACTATGCTAAATGCACTTGAAGACCAAAGCAATGCAAATACAGACTTCAGTATCGCATGTATACTCAATTTTGAAAGTAGAGTCATGTTGCATGCTCTTTGAACAGCAGACAGTCAAGATGTCTTCAACTCATTCAGTCCAGCCTTCAGAAAGTTACTACATTTGCTCTCTTACGAAGAAATTTTGTATACACATACTTTTTTTTCTCCTCCATTCTTTCTCTAGATGAGTCAGAGGGATGATTGTTGCAGTTGCATTGGAAACATGTTTTTCACAAGTTAGTTTTCTTTCAAATAAAATTGAATTTGCCAATTCATTTTATCACATCAGATGCACCTGTCCTCTCCTTGTCTTTTACACTAGGCACATATACACAGCAGGGCAATGTAAAGTTTTCCAACTAACACTGATCCCGCTTACTTTCTGGAAGCAGTTAAGTTCAGTGTTTTGCATGTACACTGCACTCACAACAGTGACTAGCCAACTTCTGATAGCCCAGATAGCTTGTGTAGAGCATCTCAGATGTCCCTACGCTCTCCCAAAATGCCCAGTATCGCTGTATGTGCAGAATCTAGACACTAGATGTAGTCACAAATTAGAAAATAAATGCATCAAAGAATGTTCATTTGCCATGTAGAACACCGCATATTCTGAAAGTGGAGTTGAAATGTTCAAATTCTCGGTCAATACAGATCTAGGTCATGACTATCTTCCTTTGGTTCAGAGAAATACCAGGAAGTTTGGTGGAAATATGATTAGCTTTCAGCAGTGAAGCCTTGGATTTTCCAGAACAATGAGTAATACATAATTACTTGTTTCTCTTCTATGGCTCCACTTTACATTTGCGTAACAGTTAAGGACTGAGAGTACTTTCTAAGTCATGACTTCACCGGAGATGAAGTACAAACAATCCACCTCCCACTACAATACCTGTTTTATTGTCTGGTTTCTTTCTCTATAACAGGTAGATGTGGGGCCAGAGCCCCAGCTTCCATTTCACTTATGCAAATACCCTCATCAACAGTCCCAGGCTATTTGCTAGCTCATGATCTTCTCAGGAAATTCTATTGTAATCCGAGAAATGCTTCCCCACAACACATTTATGAAACCCATTCTGACAAAATTATTTGTTTTAAAAAGGCAAGATATCTCTGAATAGTATTGTATATGCCTCAGATTTTGGATACTTCAGATGAATTTGCCTAAACAGCCTTCACTCTTCCAAGGCATATCCCCACCTGCAAGCTTTTAAGTTTGCAAGTGATGATATTTCTCAGAATGTTTGCTGGCAACAGGTAGCACAGTCAGTAGAGTACGCTGTATCATTTCATGTTAAATGGATGGAACATTTTTCTGATATTGCTCATTTTCCAGCTGGGAGGAGTGGCTGATACACTGAAAGGCTGTGCTGCCATTCAGCGAGACCTGGACAGACTGGAGAGTTGAGCGGCAAGGAACCTGATGAAGTTCAACAAGGGCAAGTGGAGGGTCCTGCACCTTGGGAGGAATAACCCCATGCACCAGTACAGGCTGGGGGCTGACCTGCTGGAGAGCAGCCCGGTGGAGAAAGACTTGGGTGTCCTGGGGGACAACAAGTTGCCCATGAGACAGCAATGTGCCCTCGTGGCCAAGAAGGCCAATGGTATCTTGGGGTGCACGAGGAAGAGTGTGGCCAGCAGGTTGAGGGAGGTTCTCCTCCCCCTCTCCTCTGTCCTGGTGAGGCCACATCTGGAGTGCTGTGTCCAGTTCTGAGCTCCCCAGTTCAAGGAAGTCAAGGAACTACTGGAGAGAGTGCAGCAGAGGGAAAGGAAGATGATGAGGGGACTGGAGCGTCTCCCTGATGAGGAAAGGCTGAGGGAACTGGGTCTGTTCAGCCTGGAGAAGAGAAGGCTGAGAGGGGATCTCATCAATGCTTATAAATACTTTAAGGGTGGGTGTCAAGAGGATGGGGCCAGTCTCTTGTCAGTGGTGCCCAGCGACAGGTTAAGGGGCAATGGGCACAAACTGAAACTTGGGAAGTTCCACCTGAACATGAGGGAAAAATTCTGTACTTGGAGGGCGGTCGAGCACTGGCACAGGCTGCCCAGCGAGGCTGGGGGGGGTCCTTCTCTCGG
>NW_009608463.1:23577-37871 GCF_000690535.1 Cariama cristata
TTGGGGTGGCAGAGCACTGGAACAGGCTGCCCAGAGAGGTTGTGGAGTCTCCTTCTCTGGAGATATTCAAAACCCGCCTGGACACGATCCTGTGCAACTTGGTGTAGGTGACCCTGCTTTGTCAGGGGGGTTGGACTGGATGATCCCCAAAGGTCCCTTCCAACCCCCACCAGTCTGTGATTCCGTAATTCTGCAAGAACAAAGATCAGGTAATATTAAACATTGTAACACTGTTATATTGAGAAAAGTAAACAGCACACTGTTCAGTCCCTGCAAGAGCTTTGTTACAGATGGACTGATACTAAATTAACTAGTATGCTGTCAACATCATCTTTCTGGAACATATTTTAGCCCTGCCTATGAAAAATAAAGTATTACAATCTCATTTTTCTTGATCTATAAATTATAATGTATACAGACATTCTTGAAAAACCTGTGCTGTGTCTAAATGATGAAAATAGGATGGGGATATAAACATAGCAAGGCAGGGCAAAAAAAGAGTTTAAAAAAGACTAGCAAAGACAATAAAAACTAATAATCAATCTTTCTTCAGAAACAACAGGAAACCTGTCAGAGAATCTACAGGGACGCATAATGAGAAGGATAGAGGATGAGGTTAGGAAGAGTGCAGGAGCAATGCAAACAATAACTATTATTCCCTATTGTTTTAGTTAATCTAGTAAGTGTTAAATATTACTGTGTTTAAATGAACCATTTGATATCAAATTTTCATTTCTCATAAAATAAAATACCCAACAATCTATAGACAATATATTCTGATGCAGTAATTATATTGCTGCCATTCTGAATTAACTGAAAATCTTGAACCAATGACATATCGATCTAACATAAGATTTGGTTATTACAGACCTTTGCTATAAGGGGTCATGAACATGTATTTCCCTTGATCACAAAGGACAGAAATGTGTGTCAAGGAGCCTTTTAAAGGGTAAAAATAATTTTTCCTTCAGTAGAAAAATTTCCTGTCCTCTATTTGCCTTGTTCCCTTATTCATGTTGTTCTGCTGCTTTAGGTGGAGACAGGCAGACTGACGCACATGGCTTTAAAAAAGGCAAACAGTAATTAAGTTAAAGTAAAGAAACATATCTGAGAGCTTCCTTTTTGAAATGTCAGCATCTCAAATTTTCGATTCTATTACAAAGAAAATGAATCAGAATCAGTTCCCTCCAGATTCAGATTCTAAATAACCTCCCACTCCCTGTGGTTAAAGGAGTTCATTTGGGTTTCATATCTAGGTGGGTTTTTTTAAAGAGAATAATATACCATCCCCCAGACTAGTCCTGTCAATGGTCTCTCATTTCTTGGAATCCCCTTGTTTTGCCCTTTTGGAAACATCCAAACTCTAGAAGTCAAAGGAATATTTTGCAATCACAGGAAAGCCAAGCTTGAGACCTAAAAACATTTCTGCTTTTCCTTCTCTTGGATGATTGAAATGATCTTTGCCAATAGACATTTCACAAGGTATACTCAGGTTGAAGTTGTACTTGGTCGATGAGCCAGGACTGACTCCCACTGCTCACTTTACAGTATCAGCTAGAATTGAGTTGGAACGAGCACCTAAGAGCAACAGTTCCTCAGCTGCATGGTCCAATGAACCACTACCAAACAATAATAAAGACAAGTAGACTACCATGTGCAGGTGATCAGGCATCTTGATCATAACACTTCTAACTGAAAACACTACAAAGACTAGGTGATCTCATAGATAAACTGAGAACTAGTTAATATGGTCTATGGGCTGCCAGTGGTTCAGGACAATCAGTAGTTTAAAGACATAAGAGATATTGTATGAAGTGATGTCATCCCTCTTTGTGTTTTAAGATCTGATTTTCCCAGTCTTGAGAAATGCATGAGTAATGGCTCCAATACATGCCTCACAACTCCAAGACTTCCATTTAGTAAAGACGTCTTTCAGGTGTGTTATTTTGTCTAATGAAAGCTTATGGGCTTCTGAAAACTTCTTCCTGATAATATGAAACAACTGCCACATGCAGTTTTTTCAAGCCACATGCACCTGCTGTGCCTACCCACTGTAATTTTACAAGGGGCAGCGCTCATTGAGCTAATCTGTAAGCAACAGGATGAGGGAGAAGTCTTCAAGAGTGACTCCAGGCAGCAAAACCAAAGCTTTTGCATTCCTCCCCATTCTGCCTGAAGAACCCCTCTTTCCTGTAGGGAACAGGGACCAAAGACTCTGCGGCTCAGATCACTTTGTGTGTCCACCTCACTTTTTCCAACCAATGAGATCACTCTGCAGATCATCCCCTTGAAGAACTTGCATTTTCCAGGAGAAACACTTTAGATGCTATAAAGTCCTGCGAGGGTTTTACATTTCCACCCCTGTGTACCTTCACACAACACCACTGCCACATGTACAGCTTACACGGTCATTCCTTGCCCCTTCAGCTAACACTTCATCTTCTGGGTATGTCTACACTATCAGATGACTTGGCTCCCATGTCCTGGATCCTAGTTTGTCCGCCCTGCATGGATGTCAGTTCACCACAGGGAACTATTTTGGAATGAACCAACCAGTTCCTTCCAGGAAGAAACCTGGGTGTGATTCTGCAGATAATTCATGGCAAGGAGCAGTACTGATAGTCATGATAGGTTGGACCAGAGTATGGTAGGTCCCCTTTTTGCTTTGTCCATAGGCTTTGCAGTTGCAGTCACCCCCACATGCCTCCATTGTGCATCTCGGGACATGTGACACTTAACCTTGTGGGCTGCAGCAAAACCCTCATGTTACTTATGTATTTACAGAGAAGACTTGGGCCTAGTACTGTGCAATTCAGCCACTCCAATCCGTCCTAGAGCCCTAAGCTGGTGGACACAGCACATTTAACATCACGTGGTCTGATCAGAGATCCTTCCCTAAAGAGGATGCATTTAGCAATAGACATACTGTCTCTGTTGTCTCGTTTTGACTGCCCTTTGGTTACAGCAGGATATACGGGAGCATGATGTGTGATATTCCAGAAGGTCAGTTTTCTCTGCAGCAGTGGGGGGCATCTATTTACATCCCTCAGTGGAGTCACTCCTTCCTGTTGCTAACCTGAAAATGGGCAGTTCATATTGAGTAGTTTGAGCTCTGCAGGTCTACTTGTGGGGTAGTGACCACCAGCACCTAACCAGCAGTGACCTCAGTGGGAAATGCTTAGATGAGACATACAAGCTCCAAAGTGTAATATAGGTCATCTTAATTTTGTTTAAAAGAAAAAATTCAGCCTATAGACTGGGAAAGTGAAACACAGTGCAGTCAAGAGTCTGGATCTTGATCAAAATGTGTCAAATATAAAGTGTAAAGCAGATTCCCATTTCCCTGCTTTAATTACCAGAATGTTCTTTCTCAGTCAACCTGTAGTTGGGACCTGACATTAGAGGAGCACTGAGCTGCACCGCAGCTAATTCCCGACAGCAACAAGAACTTGATGAGCAGCTCCCTTCACTAGGTAATAACAGCAGCCTAACATTGAAATGCATCTGACGTTAGAAGCTGGATGTTTTCACTCTTACAAGAACAAGAAGCTAGTTTCTGCCAGTGAGATCTAGAACCAAAGGCCAGAACTGGATCAAAAGTGAATTTTAAGTCCCAAAGTTAATTTTGGAATTTTGTCTATCTTTATGTAGCACATTCTAACCATGGAGAGCATTGTCTATCTGTTTTACCTGATCTAATAATATTTTGGTTTGCAAGAGCCCAGCTGCTGTTGGGATCCACATTGTACATATACATATGCATATATTTTGCATTAGTGGACCTCCATCCTGCTCAGTCAGGAAGGAAACAAGGAGGGAGGCTGTTGATACCATTTGTGTTCATGGGAGTGCTCTATGTGTCTGTGTAGATCTGTGTGGTGGTCATGGATGTATGTATTATCTGTAGTGTGTATTATCTGTGGTGTGTATGTGCATTTCTCTGTGTGTGTGCTTATTGAGAATAACATGCTCAACCTTGCTACTGGTTGCACCTAGGGGCAAGGAGCTGCAGCAATTTCACCTCTGTTGGGCTGCCAAATTCTGCCCTCCCTAAGAACCTTTTGCAATGTGTCCATTATAAGGTACATGTAAAGATTAAAGCACAAGCAGAGGGCTCTGTCCACTGACTGATTAGGGAAGACATTTCGGTAGAGAGGGTATCAAAGAAATCAACAGAGCTTAAAAGCGTATTACATTATTTGCAAATTTGAAATTTGAAAACTTCTGTGTAAAATCGTAGTTCGGGTCCTTTCCTAAGAGAAAAAGATGAGCAGAAGCACCAGTGTCCCAGTCTTTCTCTATTCACCACTGTAAATCTTAGAAATTTATTAACACTCCTAGCTGCTGAGTTGCTAAAAATAAGGCCACAATGCAAAAAAAGTTCCTTAAATTAGCAAAAATAATCTTTGAAATGTTATTTGTATTCAGTGTTCCTAGAGAACCTCACATGTAACTGCATAATTGAACATAGGGATGCCTTATGCTGAAAGCCATGTCTCTAGAGGCAGTGTACCACTAAGTAGGAGCTTTACTTTTTGTAGCTGAGAAAGACCTCAGAAAGACATGTGCAGCAACAGTCAGAATAAAAGAATAAGTCTAGGTGTGGTCCAAGCCTGCGTCTCATTGCATGCATCTTTATTTTTAGTAGAAGTGCTTTCAATTGTATAAACAGGAACTAAACCCTTCACTTTGTTACATTAGTAATTGCTCTAATTTTCAGTGTGCCTGAATCTGATAGGAACAAATCATCTCTCTGTCTTGAAGCGATGAGTACAGTTTGACCAGTGCGGAAAGCAAACGCTTTGGGCCACCAACAACTGAAGGAAAATCTGAAGATCCCTAGAAGTGGGCTGTGTCACCTTCCAGTCTACAAACAGTCTGCCTGGGGACTGGTGCTGCCGCGGAAAAGGAGACTACTGAATTTAGAGGTCCCCTGGCAAGAGGTAAAAGGATAGTAAAAGGACATCCTGAAACACTAGCCACTATGTCATTTCATCATGCTACTGTGAACACCAGATGTACATCCTTATACTCCTGGATTACACTATTGTGTGGCAGCCTTCTGACCCTTGTTCAGGCTGCATAGGAGGAAATAAAAATAGTAGTTCCTGAGGGAAGACAAGAACGAGTCCTCCTACATAGCTCAGGACTCTCCTGCACAGAGGGGAATGAGGCCCTCCAACCACAGTCCAAAGCAGAGCTGGTACAGGGGTGATGCTGAAGCCGTAGGATCTTCCCCTGGGTCTCTTGGACAATAGTGCCAAACCACCCTTACAAGATGTGCAAGAATAGTATCATTATAAACAATTATTACAGTTTTCATAATCTGAGGATGATTACCCAGTAATTAAGCAGCAATCATGCACAGCTCTTCAAATGACGTCCCCTGGGACTGCCAGGAATCAGGAGTGGCATCCATGGGTGTGGAGTGAGGCTCATGGACAAGCAATCAGGAAGCAAAGGGAAACTAAATGCAAAGCTGACACTGGATAGGTGTTCCTGCATTAAATAGAGCAGGGCAAATACTGACAAATGCTGCAGACAACGGTTGATAAGGAGAGAGATGGCAAGGTGTGCTAAGGAGATGGAGGAGAGGGACCAGCAGCATGTTGGTGGGGATGACCCTAGGCACATCTCCTGTTAGCAGGGGGCATTGGGTAACTGGTGTCTCAGGGAGACCAGAGGTCACCTGAAGACCTCCTCAGCAGGACTATGACACCTGCAACCTCCCTACCCTGTGCCTGTGGAGAGGATCTGCCTTTCCAGGCAGCAGGCAAAGCTCTTCAGCCAAAAGAGGGGAGAATTGCATGTTTTACCATAGCAGTACATGGAGTCAGTAGTTTCTGTAATTTATCTACTTCTCTGTTACTTATTGCCCCCAAAGGGAGCTGTTGGGCTGCGGGGATCCACCAGACTTGACGCACTGGTCCTCCCTGCCTGGCCCTTGACAACTGAGGAGAGCTGAGGGAACAGAGCCCCATGGAGGTCCCAGGGGAGTAGCCAGGCAGGAGACTCCCCAAAGGGCCCTGGGCAGCTGCCATGACTGCTACTGGAGGGAAGTGCCCAGGACTGGGATGGTGGGAGGGACAAGGTGGAGCAGGACAGAGGGAAGGACTGCTGGGCTGTGGTCTTTGCCCCATGTGCTCTAGTCTTTGGCATGGCTGAGGGGATGAGACCTTCTGGAGTTGGCATGTCCCTGAGTTGCACCTCCCACCTTCCCCCTGCACCACCAGGTCCTCACATAATGAGGTAAGGTTCATGCAGGAGGAGGAAGCAGCTCTCGTGGTGGGGCACCGATGTCCTGAGGATCCCGGTAAAAGTGCACCTGGAAAGTGCTGTAGCCAGCACAGCAGCGCAACGAGGCAAGCCTAGTCCCCTTGCTGGTCTTTGGTGACAATGATTGCCGAGCATCTCCTTGTTGGCTTTCCTCCTTCATCTCCTTGCACTGACTGTGCTGCATTGTCAGCCTCTGCAGGGGACTCTTTCAGCAGAACCACCAAAAATTTGAGGACACTGGATTTTGAAGGGTGACGCGGGGTGGCTGAATCACTGAAGAGAGCAGCCAAGAAGGGGGCTTGCAGGGTGGGCACCAGCAGGTGGAGTGGAAACATCGCATTGCAACTTCAAATGCATTTCCCTGCTGTGAGATCTAAAATAGCTCTTGTGCCTCTGCTAGCCAAATCAGCATGAAAACCCAGAGGTGCTGCTAGCAAAGTTCTGATGTGCTTTCTTAAGACTTAGTCAAAGTGTGTTTTGGGTGAAAGTTGCATCTGTAGTCCCTTTCACATGCAGCAAAAAGATGCTGCGAAGATGGTTGCAAAAGGACTTAATGATACCAAGTTGTATTCTGGAGTCTGTTCTCTTTGTTCTACCGGAGAAGGAGAATGAGAACTTGTATGTTGGTTCCTGAGCTCTGATGTTTATACATCAAATCACTGTATCTCTTTTCAACACGTGGCATTGGCTCAGCTCTTCACTTGCAGCTTTAGACAAACTAGGCTTTGAATAGAACCACATAAAAGCAATTACCTTTTCAGCTGGTATCTCACTAAAATGGAATTGAAAGGTAGGAGAAACAAGGAAATTGTTTCTGCTGAGTTTGTATTCAGAAAATAAGCTGTATGAGACAATTCTTAATGCACTGCATTACTGCCAGAATGTAGCATTGTCCTCTGAGAGTCAAAAGCAAACGTCAGCAGGGCGATCTCAAGTAGCACAGGGGTGGCCCAGTTCTGAGCCCAATGCTTCTTGGTAGGTTGGGGAGTGGCATGGTAGGCGTTTCCCCGAGCAGAAAAGACCAAGCTTCAGCATTAAAACTTTACAAACTGAAAATCACTCTTTTTATCTAATAATGATGCTGGAGTGGTAAATTTCACTAGAATGCACTTTCCTCTGTTTTTTCATACAGCGCTCTGGTGCATGATGAGGACTCTTCAACATTACATTTTATATTCCTTCTGCAACCCTTTCATGTAATCATGTCTCTACTTGTTATTTTCTTACACTCTAGGCCTTTGTGGTCTGGTGGCCATATTGTTAAAGTTTTTGCTTGCATAACGAGTTGGGTGAAAAAGCAAGCAACGTTTTTTTTCATGTTTTGTGTTTATGCAAGTACATAAAGATCTGCAAACTAGAGAGTAACTGCAGCAGGGGTATGGACCACTTGCTGAGTGCTGTGATACTGGTGGAAAGGAAGTACACTTTTCAAACACTCAGCTTATTCTTCTGGTGTTGGGTTTGCAATTCTGTCTCTTGTTTTAAATTTTAATTAAAATAACTAGTTATATAAAACTGTTAGTGTTCTATAAATAAGTGAAAGAGATCTGCTCTGTATGCTCTCTATTTCTGCTGATTGTAGATCTGCTCTGTACATTTTAACATCTGTGGCACTGACACTGGATTTGGGTTTTTCCACATTTGGCACACTCAATTGTCTGCTTTGATATGTGCAACAGTAATCATCTGAATTGCCTTTCTCACTGTCATAAAGCACTAGCATCCAACAAGGAAGACTGTTCCACTGTTCTGCTTCTTCCCCTTTGGAAGGATCCAGATTGAAGCCTGAATCATGCTTCCTCTCCAGAGCTTGTGGTCTGAGCTGCACTTGTGTTTACATGACAGGAGAAGTGTAGCTGGGAATATGTGATTCTCCAGTACACATAAGTGCTCCAACGTTCAGCTACTGCCTCTGGATGAGCATGACCTGCAGGGGGTAAGATGTGTGTCCAGTAGTTTTGTCATTTCATGTGCTTTTACTCCTTCTGAAAACATGCACTGTATTAAATAATATTTTGAAAATTGCAGTCTCCTTTTTTCTTGGAAAGAATGAGGTAGCATTGGCAACCAAGTCCCACCTTTCCCATAAGTTTGTAGAAATCATAGTACTGTAGGTAAACCACCTGGAACAGTCCAGCAGCTACACATCCTCATCTTAAGTTCTTTCTTGCGGCAGTTTTCCTGCTGCAAATTGCTCCTAACCTATTGGAACTGGGATTTGACTGTTGGGGGATATTGGCAGAGTCATAGAATCCTAGAATCCTAGAATAGCTTGGGCCGGAAGGGACTTCCAAAGGTCATCCGGTCTTTGGGTTTGAATAATAGCTGCGATCTAGGAAACAGAATAATAGGGTGTCTGTACCAGGCTCACATATGTGATACTTCTTGTGCTATTATATTTTGATCCTAGAGATATTATCTCCTCCTTAAGTGACTGATGGAACTGAGTCACAACATGATTTTAAGTTGGCAGCTAAGATTTAAGAAAAATATGCATTTCAGTTGGCTTTTAGTTTCTCAAGCCTGATGATTATAGGCTGCTCTTCTGAAGGCATTCTGGAGTCAAACTGGTCTTGTTCAGGCAAGAATTAAAGTGTTAGATGCAGGCTGACATCTCTGAAAGCCATGCTCATTAGCAACACTTATCCAGCACATCCTAACTTTTTGTGCATTCAAATACCATTCTGAAAATTGCTAGTTTTAAGTAAAATCATCTATTCATGCATGGAAGTGAAGGAAAGAGCAGAAATAGAGGCTCAAAACCTTTCTGTTTCCTTGGAGCTACTCTGTACCACATGAGATTAATTAGAAGATCAGTGTGTTTTAAAAAACTTCAGTGTAAGAAGGTTCGGATGTCCTCTTGGCCAATAGCACAAACTAGTATCAGTTTCTGAAACAACGGCAGAATCTGACTGGAGGAGGAAGGACATAACAAGGTTGAAGAGATGAGTGGCTATTTGTCTTTTAGAACTAGAAATATCAGCTAAGAAACCTTTTTTTCATTTGCTCATCCTTCAGGATGAAAAGATTATTCTGAAGACAGGCACTGTTTGTTTTTATCCCAGGGCCAAGCCACTGTAAGATCAACAATGTGACTTGCAGGAGCAGCATGTGCCAGGTACTTTTTGAGCTCAGACTAACTGGATTTCTTGTCTTGGTGATAAAAGGATGGAAAAGTTCATTAATATTGACTTTTGTCTACCATTATTGACCTTCTTCCTTCCTCCTCTGCCCCTAAGACAAAAAGAAAATACTATTTTCCAACTTTCCCAAGCTCTGGGTATGCTTCCCATTCAAAAATCAGACCATTCATTTAAAGATGTAAATAAGCATACACAGCAATTATCTAGCAACTGTCTCCTGTCTCAGTTTTAAGATTCTGGCAGACTTTTAGCAAGGAAATTTGTAAGTGGCATGAATTCCTTTGAAATTGGAGTTGGGCTTCTCAGTCATTTCAATATTCCAGAAACTGCTGTCCTTGGTGTCTAACTTTCTGAATGTAGTTGTGAAAATCTTGGCAGAGAACATACATGAACTGCCCCCATCTGAAGCAGCTGTTTTCAGGAAATGTTGAGGCAGAACTGAGCCTGTCCTGCCCTGGATTGCTCCAGGCCTTTCTTGGTAGTCAAACACTGAGCACTGCCAATGATGTAAACTGGGTTTGCGGTCTAGGCTGAACTGGAAGGAGTGTTAGGGGCACTGGGGTGCTGCAGACAGATCAAGTGGGCCTGTCTTGTATTACTGTGGGTTGAATAATTTGGAAAGGTGACCAAGTCACATTGCCCCTGAATTTCAGAGGCTGATTCCAGGCTTTGATGCTGCTTTTTTCGTTTTCAGCTGAAAAAAAAGCCACGTATGTGCATACATGTGCATGATAGCGCATGTTTTATACCAACTAGAATTAGCTGGAATCAAGGTATTAAATAAAACAAAATAAAAAACACTAGAGGTCAAATGCTAACAGTTTTTAACCTTATTTTCAGGGGTGGAAAAAGCTCATTTGGACTTGATGCAAAATTCCCTTTCTACTGCAAGTGTTCAAGTCAGTGTGTCTCTGTGCACATGCACACAGGCATGTGCTCTCTAAGGAACTTTCACTTTTCATGGAGACAGTGAAAACCTCCAAAAGATTAATGATCTTTCTTATTTCAGTTTCCAAATACTGTGTACTTTCTGGAATCTGCAATAGGACTGTGCCATTTACAATTCAGAAACTTACTGTAAGACTATTCTGCATACGGACTAGGCACAGATATGCTCTGTACTGAAGCAGAAGTCAAGAACTTACAGAAAGCAGGTAGCTCTGGAAGGGAGAGAAAAGATTTTAGCCCAAAGGGAATGATGCTTTGGTATTCCTTGAGTGTTCTATTTTTCTTGAAAATCTGCATTTATACTTCCAAATGTGCATCCATCTTTGTTCAGTAGCTTGCATTATAATAGCACATTGTGCTTTTGTGGCGTTTGTTTCAGCTATGTCTGCATAGTTGAATGTCTGCTGTGCCCTAGACACAGATTTTACTCTTCTATCACACTATTGTAACCCTCAAGAGTCAAAGTGTTTATAGTGAAATGAGACCTAGAGTAGCAAGTTACATGGAATTTCTGTGAGGACTATAGCCAGAACTGATCCCATGTCCTCCCCCTGTATCAGCATGTGATTTGCATAAGCCCTGTGGTTAGCCAGATAGAGCAATCCGGGGTAGAATGAAGTCTTGTAGGCTAGTTCTAGGTTGAATCAGTTCACCAGTACAGCACCCAGTTCGTTTTGTATTTTTGTAAATGTCATGGTACTCAAGGGGCAGTGGCAACTGCTTTTAGTGGCTTAAACTGGTCGTGGAATGGCAGCCTTCAAGTGTGAGTCCCCAGTGGAAATTTGATTGTTAAGATTAAGCACTGTTTTATGTGCTTGTCCGCTTTCCAACCCTTGGCTTGGGTTTATACAGCGGGGAGATTTTTCCAACACAGATGACTTAATAGCACCTGTTTTGAAGAAGTCTGTTAAGTGTAACAACCAGTTCCAGGTGACTTGATATTTTGGTGGGATGATATCATGATCCCGTTGCAGGATCTACATTTTGTCCACTGAACTATTAGACCCATCATCTGTGTAGCTCTATGTAGGAGGAAGGCAACACACAGTCTTAGACCATGTTTTCTCTCAGATGGAAGAAATTATAGAAAGTAACAATGAAATGCACAACGTTATCTGGTGTCCTTCCCTTTCCACCCCCACAGCTGGAATCGACGAGGGAATTTATTCTCCTACAGTTTTCAGTACTTTGCAGTGCCTATAAGTCTGGTTCTTGCACTATTTTCACACGGAAGATTGCATAGTCAAATCAACATTTGCTTTTGGGAAATTTTTCCTGTTATTTACATTTGGTTTTCCTTGACTTCATATCTTTCTGAACCTTTCTGATGCATGGAATTTTGGGCACTGAGGCACAGAGACATGAAGGAGAAAATAGGTAAAATGAAGAAAGTGAAGATGGAAGTACTAGGTTATCCTCAGTTCTCTTTCAGCAAAAATCCATTTTAATTTATAAATGTGCACATTGGCGAGTAGCTTTTTAAAATGAAAGTCCTTGAAGTTGTGTAGGACAAAATGGAAAAATCAAAGAAAACAGGAGAAACTTATGGAGTAAAAGTTGTGCTTTAAATTTTTATGCTTTGTTCCTAGTTTCCTAGATCTGAAAAAAAAAAAAAATGCTATGTTCTCTATAATGGTTTTTGTAGGAAGGCTCAATGTGAATCCTTCTGGAAAAGGAAAGTGATTTTTATTTTAAGCAAAACTGATTTCATTCATACTCCTTCTACCATGGATTTCACTTACTCATTCTCTCTTATTCACAAGTGCCCAGACATGTTTGTCCAAGTAATCTGGGAAGGAATAACAGTGCCACAGAGGAGAGCTGCCAGCAGCTGCTGAGTCCTCATCATGTTTCTAGAGGTTCTTCTTGATTGGCAATCATTATTAATTATTATTAACTAAATTTTGCTTGTACCTTTTGCATCTTCCATGAGTAGAGATTTATTGAGATCTTTTGTCTGACTATCTTCCCTTGCCCTTTGCAAGGTTGAGGAAAAATTGCTGTCTCAGTCTTCTTTATTTTCCTACTTGAGTATTTTATGGCTGCAATCCTGTTTTTCTGCTCTTCACCTTCTCTTTATGGCTTTAAATTGCTGCGGTCCTTGTTCTCTGGTTATTTGAATGACAACCTTCTGCACCAATTAAGGCATGCCATGTCTTTACCTCTTGTTCTGTTCTTTATTCAGATGCCTCTTCATACATATTTCCATTCAGATGCCATTCATTCCGAACACTTCTGTTTCAATGATCTGTAGTTTAATGCAGTATTTGTCTCAGAAAAATACATAGGGCACATGTGGATAGCTTTTATTGCCAACTATAGAAAGCTCATGTGCAACATACTTGAAAAATAGCGTTTACTAGAAAACACACTTTTTGTGACATAGCAATTAAACCAGCAGGATTTTATACTCAAAAACACATCCTATACTTAGCAATTCTTAATTATTTTAAAATCACACTATAGTATAGTATAACGATATAGTAAATTTAGGATATTAATGTTTGTTACTAGAATGTTATCAAACAGAAACTGAATGCAGTATGAAATCTCATGTGCTGATTTCTAAACCAATGTACATTACTCCATAGCTGATCAGTGCAAAATTCTTATTTAGATAGACCCAGACTGTATGAAAGATTAAATAGGAATTGAACTTTTAAGGTAAGCATTTTCTTTTTCCCTGTGTACTGCTTATAACTACCTGTAGCATAGTTATCAGTAAAGTTTGTCTTTGTAGGACAGTGAAACAACTGGGAATCTCGTAAAGGAAGCAGAGGGACCCAGGACAGTCTCGATGTTGACCTGCTGCCACCTCCTGGTCATAGAATCATAGAAGCATAGAATCCATTTAGGTTGGAAAAGACCCTTAAAATCATCAAGTCCAACCATTAACCTAACACTACCAAGCCCACCACTAAACCATGTCCCTAAGCACCATGTCTACATATCTTTTAAATACCTCCAGGGACACTGACTCAACCACTTCCCTGGGCAGCCTGTTCCAGTGCTTGACAATCCTTTCGATGAAGAAATTTTTCCTAATATCAAATCTAAACCTCCCCTGGCACAACCTGAGGCCTTTTCGTCCTGTTGTCATGCCACAAACAGGTAAGGGCGTGTTGCAAGCATGAGCTGTGACAAGGTTTGTTCCTCAAAACTATCTCTGTGGGCGCTGTCGTCCCATTCTTCCCCACTGAGGTCTCTGCAAGCAGATTTTTAAGGCATGGGTTTTTTTTTAGAATGATTAGTAAAACAGGAACTCTTAACTGTTGTGCCCCAGATTTGAAGGGATTTCACTCTCCTAGACTGAGTGGTTGGGTCCCAGCTTCCTTATATGGAGAAGTAGCAGTGTCTCCCAATGGTGCTTTCTACTTACTCTGAAGGAGCTACTTTTTGACGAACAAATGAACTCGGTTCCATGAGAGCTGGGGCAAAAGATAAATTGCAGACCCCTATCTTCCCAACAACTAGAAATTAGTTCTATCTTTAAAACACAGGTGACCTTTATGAACAGAAAAACTCAAGAACAGAATTTTAATTTCTGTTGTGGCTTCATAAAAGTATTTGCATATGAAGTCTTCTACAATATTTAGTATTTTATCCAAGCTGTCGATATCATATGACATTGAAAATATTGGCTATTAATTTTAAAGGTAGATTTCTAGTTTCCAGTATGATAAAGAAAGCCAGGAAAACTGAATCCAATGGATTTGTAAAATACTGACACACAAGTAATTACTCTGTTAAGAATTTCCTGCTGTCTGATAGAAGATCATGAATCTCAGTCTTTAATAGTCAGACCAGTTATCCTCAGGGCAGCCAATACTCCGAGCTGGATGATAGGGGTGGGAAACAGAATAATCCCCCCATTACCCAGGAGGAAGCAGTTAATGAGCTGTTGCTCCACCTAGACATGAACAAGTC
>NW_009608464.1:0-4253 GCF_000690535.1 Cariama cristata
AACGGGGCAGCCCCGGGCGCTGAGCACCGCTGCCGCTCCGGAGCATCCCGCTGCCGGTAAGTGCCGCGTACGGGAGGGACCGGGACCAAGCGAACCGGGGCAGGATGAGACCCGAGAGGGTCAGAGTGAACCAGGCAGAATGGGGCTGGACCGGGCAGGATGGGACCTAACGGGGTCAGACCGAACCGGGCAGGATGGGACCCAAACAGGTCAGATGGAACCGGGCAGGATCAGACCTGAGGGGGTGAGACCGGACTGGGGAGGATGGGGCCAAACCGGGCAGGATCGGACCCGAGCATGTCAGACAAAACCGGGTCAGGATGAGACCCGAGGGACAGACCGAACCGAGCAGGATGGGACCGGAGAGCGTCAGAAAAAACTGGGCAGAATGGGATCCGAGTGGGTCAGATCGAGCCATGCAGGATGGGACCTGAGCAGGTCAGACCGCACCGGGCAGGATGGGGCCAGACTGGGCAGGATGAGACCCGAGAGGGTCAGAGCGAATCAGGCAGGATGGGACCTGCCAGGGTCAGAGTGAACCAGGCAGGATGAGGCCAAACTGGACAGGATTGGACCCAAGCAGGTGAGACTGAACCCAGGCAGGATTGGACCCGAGCAGATCAGATTGAACTGGGCAGGATGAGGCAGAACTGGCGAGGATGGGGCCAGATCCAGAGAGCGTCGGTGCTTGGGCTGGATCCCAAAGCCACCCCAAACCGTCGCTGCTGGACTTTTTTAGGGAGGTTTAGCAGCTTTTGGCGTGGAGCGGGGCTTAAAATCCCCCCTGAGCCCCACGGGAGGGCTGGTGCGAAGCTCAGCGAGGGGAGGGGGTTCATCCCGGTCCCTCTGCTCCCGCGGCCTGGGGTGCACCCGGGATGCGCCCGTATCTCCCAGGACATCCATAGGGATCAGCCCCGTGCCGGAGGTGGTGTCACACGTGGAGAGTCCCCAAATCTGCTCAAGGGACCTGACCTTCCCCAGCGTCTCTGCTGTGGGTGCCAGGAGCCTGGCTCTGCCTTTTTATATCTATCTCTATGTATTTGTACGTATATGCATACAGAGGTATAAATGTATTTGTGTATATGAGCGTGGGTGCGTAGACGTGTGTATAGCAGCATAAATATATTTGTGTATATATGGGTAGCGTTATGTATACACGTGTGTGAGTCCATGTGCTTGGAGACATATATTTGTGTATATAGGTATGGAAGTTTGTATATATGTGTGTGAATGGAGACGTATATGTTTCTACACATACACGTAGAGAAACGTTACGTGTGTGTATACACGTGTGTGTAGTGCCATTTATATGTTTGTATATAGATGTATAAAGGTGTATTTATATGGAGGGGTGTATAGGCTTGTGTATATCTATGTTTATGCATATGTGTGTACGTGTGGGTGAACATGTGGCTGTATGTGCGCCTGTGTGTTTGCGTGTATATATGTACGGGTTTACACAAGCCCAGCCAGAGCCTCAGCGCTGCCAGCTGAGACCAGGCCAACTCATTGCACCTTCCCCGTCCGCAGCATCTCCCATTTCCAGCAGGAAAACGCTGCCTGGGTTGCCCAGAGCATCCCGGAGATGTAGATTTATTTTAGAGATGGGGTACCAAAGGTGAAGGGAGTCACCCGAGGACAGAGTACATCGGTGGCAGAGCCACATGGCCTCACCGGCGGGACCGACCCTGCACCGCATCCCCGTGGGTCCACGTTAAGCACCCCGAAACACCCAATGTTGGCCCAATTTGTCCACCTCATTATACCTTCAGGCTTCAATACATGGCGATTTCCCTTAAAACCACCCAAGCCTTGGTGCCCAACCACCCCAGGGCAGATGGGATGTGTCCATCAGCACCTGGAGGTGTTTCGGGACCAGCCAGGAGGTGTCTGGGGACAGGGACGTTGTGGCTTCACCCAAGTGACACGTGGGGTGAGAGCATCCCCCCCTTTCATCCCCTTTGAAATCTGCTGAGCCGGAGCTTTCACTTCCATCTCCGCCATCCCAGCCTGGCCACCAAACCACCAAGATGTCCTCACCGTGGTCTCCTCCCAGGGGGTTAATTAAAGCTAATTTCACCCGAGAAGGGTTTGCATGAGCAGGTTGGAAAGGAAAAGGGTTGGAGGGGGGCAAAGCCGCGCCGGCTGATGCCGGGGGAAGCTTGCGGCCGCTGGTGAGCCGAGCCAGCGATTCTTTTTTATTTCCTTCCCGTCTGACCACAGAGCAGCCCCACTTCTCTTGCTTAAGCCCGTTCCTCCTTCGCAGGCACCTTAAGCCCCCGGGGTAAGGGTGACCCCATCCTGCAGAGCACCCCAACACTATCAGCACCCCTTTTTTCCCCTTGCAAGTCTCATTTCATGATGGATTTCACCTGGTGCCCATCAGCGTGGTGTCAGGGCACCGGGAACCGAGTCTCCATAATCCCATGGATGTCTGCTTCCAGGGGAGGCTGAGCACAGAGGGCACCCACCCCATCACCCCAAGGGCTGGCAGGGATTCCTGTGGTGGTGTTTTGGGGTGAAAAAAGGGACTTTTTGGGTAATCTGCTAGGCCAGATCAGGACCCAGGGAGGTGCCACGGGCACAGCAGCAGGATGAGGCCCAGTGTCTTGATGTGGTTTCATTAATCGGAAACAGCAGCAATTTACGGGCAATGGCAGACTCCGGTTGTGGGGTTACGTGTGGTTGCAGGCGGTGAGTACAGTTGGGGTGGGGATTCTCCGGTGTCTAATAGCAAGGTTGTGCTCAGTGCATCCGGCAGCTGGGTTTTCCTGGGATTGGGAGGGATTTTTCCTCTTCTCCTCCAGCTTTCCTATCCCTCCCAGCCTGGCAGCACTGAGGTTCAGTGCCCTGATTCTCTCTTACAAAGATATTTTTTTGCTCATTTGTCATTATTTTTGGCTGCTCACTGCATTTTTGGCTCAGCTCTGGCTGCAGATGCCCTCTGCCACTGATGGCCTGTGTAGCCTCGGGCATGTCCCTTAGCACACCCCACACGCCCCCCTCCAATGGGTGTTTTGGGGAGAAAAATCTGTTAAAATGGGGCATGAGCCACACTGCTTCACTTCAATCCCAGTGCTCATGCCTCAGTTTCCCTTGTGTGACTGCCACGAGATGGGATAAGGTAACTAGAGCATCTTCCTCCTCTCGGTGCCACCATGCCAGGTGACGTCCCTGTCCCCAGCATCTTCCCCAGGTGCCCACCCTTGGAAGGAGCCAAAAATGAGTGAAAAGACCCCAAAATGAGGGAAAAGAGCCAAAAATAGGGGAAAACACCCAAAAGTTCTTATGTCTGGTGACACGGCTGGTGGCCTCAGCTGAACACATCCTGGCATCCCCGAGCCGGGTCTGGGGCACGTCCCCTGCCCTGGTGGCATTTGCCAGCTCTGGATGTCCCTTGGTGTCCGGGTACAGCTTTTATGGGGGTGCAATGTGGGTGCATGGGGGGGTGTGTGCTCATGCACACGCGTGTCTGTGCGTGTGTCGGGAGGCTGTGTATGTGTGTATAGGGGGCCCAGGTACGTCTGTAGGAGATGGGGATGTATGCAGGCGATGTGGAGCCGTGATGGAGGTGCTGGCACGGGCTGTGCCGTGCCATGCCGTGCCATGCCATACCTGCTCAGCCACGCAGTGCCATGTGGTGCCGTGCTCACCCTACCATGCAGTGCTACATGGTGCCCATGGTGCTGTGCCACGCAGTGCCCACTCTGCCATGCAGTGCCGTGCAGTGCCGGTACCATGCAGTGCAGCGCCCACCCTGCCACGCCACGCCACGCGATGCCCACAGTGCCGTGCCACGCGGCACAGTGCTCCCCCTGCCATGCTGTGACACGTGGTGCCCACCCTACCGCCAAACTTTCTGTTCCCCATCGCCCCGGGGTGCTGCTGTTGGGCGGAAAGGGGAAGCGTTTCTCAACGGGGTGAGCACAGCACCCCAGGCCTGCAGATGTGCCCAGGTGCTGGGCAGAGCAGCAGGTCCCAGCACCCTGTGGCACCCCCTGGCACCCCATGGCACCCCAGCAGGTAAGATGCGCTACCAGGTCCCGCAGGACCCCTCTTGCCAGCCACCTTGTCCCCAACATCGCAGTGGTGACCCTGCGAGCACACGTGGGATGGCAGAGGCTCCTGTGGGTGCCCAGGGTGGAGGCTGGATGGGTGCTGCCCCAGCCCTGGGTGCCGGGGGAGGTTTGGGGGGGTCCCAGGGGAGAGGGCAGTTCACAGCCCTGGGGCATTTGCCAGTTTGGAGGTGGCAG
>NW_009608465.1:0-3261 GCF_000690535.1 Cariama cristata
CCCCAACCCCCATTCCCCATCCCCCTGAGGCACTGTTTGGGGGGAGGCAGAGAAAATTGGCAGTAAAGTTACACCCAGGAAGAAGGCAGGGGTACGGGGAAGGTGTTTTTAATATTTGGCTTTCTTTCTCATTATCCTACTCCAGTTTGATTGGTAATAAACTAATTTCTCCAAGTTGAGTCTGTTTTGCCTGTGATGGTAACTGGTGAGTGATCTCTCCCAGTCCTTATCTTGACCCATGAGCCTTTCGTTATATTTTCTCTCCCCTGTCCAGTTGATGAGGGGAGTGATAGAGCAGCTTTGATGGGCACCTGACATCCAGCCTGGGTCAACCCACCACAGAGCTCCTCTTGCCTGCATCCCTGAGACAGCACCACAGCACTGCTAGGCTGTTCTCGAGATGATGCCTGCTAGGAAGGTCCAAGTGCAGTTTGTCTCCCTATGTTTTTGCTGTAAACACAAGGAATGTGACACATTTGTCCACAGGCACAAGCTCTGCTTATGCCAGGCATTTTGGGAGCATGCCAATTGCGGTATTACCAGTGACGGCAAGGACCGTAACTCAGTCAGTTAAGACCCTTCGAACTAATAAGGAAATATAGATAAAACAAAGGTAACCAAAGGATTTTACAGATACGTTCCAAAATTACCTTTTAGTATGAACTCTAGAGCCTTTATCTGACCATCTACAAACATTTGGACAACTCTGTTAAGAAGTCTTGCTATACGTTTCCAAATATTAGTTATTGTAATTGTATAATAACTCTCACAGAGATTTTTTCTATAGTAAAAGTTTTTAGAAGCCCAGATTTTTGAAGTTAATATCTTTTCCATAGCAGAGAAGTTTTCTTTAGCTACAAGATATATTTATGTCACTTCTGGTAGTCAGAAATATAAAAGCTTCAAACTGAAACACAAGCAGAGAACACAGTCCTTTTGAAAAGTACCTGGACATGGAAACTTTATTTTCTTCTTTAGTGCAAGCATTCTATCAGTCAGATGTGCCAGGAAGTTCATGACATATTTATTCAATGTGTTTATTCCAGCAACGGTATGGTTATAATTGGATAAAGAAATCCTCAAACATATTTATAAATAGTTACATGTATTTGCAAATCAGACCCGAGAAGTTTCACAGTGCCTGCAAAATAGCAAAGTTTTTTTGGTCTGAACTGGCAGCTCTTGCTGCAGCAGTACTATATTTTTGGTATATTTTCACAAGGAAAGGTCATGATTTTGGAACAAAAAAGATTTTACAGAAAATTAACTGTTTCCTACCTTGTAAAACTGCTACTGAGATATGCAAAATAATCATAATTATGGAAAGAAATACACCATACTTTGTTGTCAGCTCATTAAAATATGATTTATTTCCACTACTTACCCTGGTAAGAGAGACTATAGAACTGTTTTCAAGAAGAACTTCAAATTTAGTGTTCAGTTTTTCCTCCAGATATGTAAGTCTGCTCTCCACACATTATAACTCCCTTGGGGCAATACTTCTATCTTAAATTTTTTTTATAAGTTGCAATGTAAAGTAATATTTACTAGTCTGTGTGGACTAACCAACAGAAAATTAGATTCACTGATGCTGTTGCAAAGTGCAGATTGTACCTTCATATGTCAGTGGGAGTACACATGTCCCATGGGATTTATAATTCATAAAAGAAAGGCAGAGTGAATGGTGTCTATAAACTGTATCAAGTACTCCACAGCTTTTTCAGACAATGCACTGAATCACCTCATCTCCTGTTTCTGAGCTAATGCCTCTTTTTTAAGATGGTTCTCACAGGAGTGCATTGCCCCACCTTTGTGCTGCAAACGATCTCTTTTGTGGCTGACTTCCCACTGGGATGATGGAGCAGTGGGATGTGGAGTTTCAGCTTGATTCCTGTAGTAAAGCTACCACATTAATTTTGAAGGAATATAAAAAAAATAGGCATATATAAAATTGCCTCACACAAATTTGCTGAAGGTATGGAACTCAGCTGGCTCAGATTGGCTTTCTCTGTCTGTGCTATGCAACCCCCATGAGTTTTCAAGAAGAATAAAAATGTTTGTTGACATGCTGCCCCATGAGAGCATATTAGCCAGCAGGTATCTCTGAGGGAATTGGTGGCTGAGAATCCACCAGCTCAATGTCTGTGGTGAGCACATGTGCTGGAGGCACAAGGCAAAATATCATTCCCTCTTTCCTTGCCTTGATTTTGCTTGCAGGCATTTTGAAACACCAAATCCTACTAAAAGCTGGATTTCCTCTCAGAGAAGTGACATTTTAGTGCAGACAAGCATTTAATGAAAGGAAAATAAAACTAATGATGACTCTGGAGTATGCACATAGGATCGTCTTGTCCGGCTTGGTGACTCTGATGCGGCTGAAGTATTGAACACTACTTTCGGGTAAGCATAAGTTCTGGCTTGAACAGAACTAGTGTTTTCAGGTTTGTCTTGCGCAGGATATTAAAAACCCAGACAGGTTATTGAATTCCTAGAGAAAGCTGGGGCCATTCTGGGTTTTTTTAATCTCTTTTTGAATCTTCTCTCCACTTGTAGAAAGCCTCAAGTGGCCTTTGAGTCTTTTAGAGGCCACTGTAGAAATCTGTCTTAGACTCGTCTTGTTTTCAAATAGACCACACAACCTTATAAAACCTCTTTTCTTAAGAAATCCTTAGAAAATATATTGCTGGTTATGAATGTGATTCCATTATTTAATTTTAAATGACTTAATTTTCCAGGGATTTGTCAGTTCTTTCTAATTTCCCAGGAGTTTATTTCACAAAAGTTGTAAAATAGTATTTCCAGGCACACGGTGAAGCTAAAAGGCCAGATTTGTTGTAATTCATGAGTGTTCGTTGTTTTCTTGATACTTCAGGTATTCATATAGTAATAGGCAGATATGAAAAATTCAACTGGAGTAATGTTTTCTTTTTGACATAGGGAAAGTTGTCATATCTAACAAGCATAATTCAACCTGCAAAATGTAGAGGACAACAGATTTGTAGCCCCAGCAGATGTTCAAGCAAACTCATGACAAGTGAAAATAAAAGTGTGAATGTTTTTCACACATGTGGGCTGTGGAAGTGCTAGCTACATGTATTTAGAAATAATAGAATAAGGGAAAAGAAAACAACAGCAGTAAGCTTAACTGCACTGGGAGGTAGCTGTTCCACCTCTCTACCTGCATAAAGGGCTGTTATAACATGCTGAAATGTCATGTGGTATGCCCCTGATCACGTCAGCCTGGAATATTACATTTTTATA
>NW_009608466.1:0-26067 GCF_000690535.1 Cariama cristata
GGGGCGGGGGTCGTCGCACTGGTCCCTGCCCCGCAGCCACACCAGACGCTTGCCAGCTGAACACGCAGGTTTCCATCTCCCGAGAGCCCAACGGCATGTGAACCGCACGGGGTTTCACCGTCACTAACAACGCGATCGGTAATCTTTCGTCTTCACATCGTAAATCCCGCTGACGGGGTCTGCTGTGGTGCTCCGCAGCCACAGCCCTTACGGGACCGGACACACACCACAGGCTTCGTTTATCAACCGCTTCCCAAGTGGAGCCGAGGGCCCGCATTTTACAACAGCGCTGTCAGGCAACGGGGATGTCACATTTAGACTTTTTTAAAAAAAATCTAAATTTTCCTCAGCCTTTCACAATGAGTCTGATAAGAGAGATTAGCTCAACGTGGAGAGCAGAAGAGCACAAACAGCGATTGCGGCTCTTGTGCCGGACACCCGTGGGCCTCCTGCTAGAAGCTCCCTGACGGGCTCGAGGAGTCCAGCAGAATTCCCAAAGAGGTCTTTGAGGCAAATAATGCCGCTATTTGTGTTCACCTCACAAGTCCTAACAGCTGTTCTGCCAATACAGTGGTCTTGACAAAACAGTCGGTGGCACTATGAAAGAGCTCAGTACTTTCTGTTACGGGACCCATTTCTGGCTTTGCAGCTCTTAAGTGGATTTCACATTTTACACCCTGAAGATGCACCGTGATGCTTATTCTCCTGCAATTCAAAGCCATCTGGTAGCTTCTGCTATAGAGTAGCTGTATCAGTATCACCCTCTCTGAGGTTTCAAAGCTCTTAATTCCATCAGTACTACACGGAAACTCACAGCGATGTATTTTCAGCACTACTCGGTGCTGCCAAAAATTATAAAGAATCATAAAGCAAGTTACCTTTTCCATGTACTCAATAATGACGAAAAAATACTGTATTGAAAAGTTACCTTGGAAATGTCTCTCCTCTTTGTGGTTCAAGTGTGGTTAGGATCCATTCCTCCTCGTTGTCCCCTGCTTTCTGCTACAGGTGGAAAGAAACGCTGAACAAATGCTCACTCTAGCAATTGGAATCGGAATTAGACAACTGTTCCATAGAACCCCTGAAGTATATTGAGAGTCGACCCCAGAGATCCCCTGGTTATACACTACCAATGGTTTCAGACTAACCTACACAGAGGTAGAATATTCCCACACATACAAAGAGCCTCGGCAGTGGCCCACAATTCTTCTTGTCCATGAACAGATTTTACAACAGTTGTTGTTGTTTTTTTCCATATTGTCCCAAAACAGCATTTGAACTTTATAAACACTTGAAAATTATCTTAAAAAAAAAGGCCAAAACAAGACCAACACAAAAATCCGATAGGAATTAAAAGTATATTTGAAAGGAACTTACTTGTACTTTGATGGAAACAGCAGTTAGGATAACCGGACCTCATAGTTTTCAATTTACAACTTTGCACCTCATCACCTAGCTCAGATGAAGATGTAGACTGACCCTCCATGGCTATGGATTTCACTAGCCAATAGACTGTCATTTTAAGGTCAAAATAAATTCTTCTTTGATGAAGGATGAAATGTTGAGGTATGCAGGAAACTAGTGTGGAGTTAAGTTCATGAGCTGCCCTGCTGAGCTGTACTATATCGCTGTGGTTTCTCTTAGCCATTCCCATTATTAGTTGGACACTGAGCCATTTTATGCACTCAACCTTAGGGCTACTGTTTGCAGGAAGTCCTAACAGACCATATTCTGCAAGTCATATGGCTTCAAAGCATCTCAAACCGGGCACCCATCACCACCACGCGCACGTTAATGCATTGTCTACAATACTGCCAAAATGAGAACTCCTTTTTACTTCCATTGCCCTATTTAGACACCTCGTTGTCATCAATGTCAAAGGACATCCCTGTAGATACTGTCTGGAGAACCAGTAATTTTCAGTTACTCATTTAGGCTTGCACATCATGCAATTTACACTAAATACAGATCAGTCATTACCTTTTAATATATGCCTTTTAATTTAATTTTAAATTCTTTTTAGTCTGAGAGCTACTGTAATTCCTCATCCCAATTTTATTACAATTTTGAATACCCCATGTGGCCTGGAGCATTCTTAAGAAGTGTGGGTTTTTTTCCTAGCAGAAATCTCAGGTCATATTTGTTATCAGTGAACTTAAATATCTAAATCTATTTCCTGCAGAAATCTTAATTTACTGTTCAAAAGAAGGCTACTGTAGATCATACGATTTATATTAAGAATGTGAAATACAATGTGAATATATTAAAAGGATAATCCTCTAAAAAGATCCAGTGATCACAGAAAATGCAGAAAATTCAGTAATTTAGCCTAGTCCCAAATCTGTCCTGTTCACATGTTTACAAAATAAACAGGTCCAAATAGGTTAGATCTACCAGATAAACTACAACAAGGAAATTACTGGTTCGGTCGGATGGAGAAATAATAGAAAAATTTACATCAGGTAAGGGACTAAGTAAAAGGGTTTTTAGAAAATTACAAGCAGAATTCAGGCATCAATCTCGGAACTAATCTTTTTAGTAAAAACATTTTTGTTAACTTTACAGATGGAATCAGTCAGTGACAAAGTCTTTTTTACAGGAGGAATGGGAGTGCATATATAAGAAGAGTTAGAGGATTGGGAGGACCACTGTAATATAGCTATCAAGAAATTCAACAGTACAAAGTGTCAAATGATGACTCTGGACTGATGGGAGTAGTAATGAGAGTGCCTGGTGGGAGCTCGTATAAACTAGAAGTGACTGAAGAGAAAAAGTCCCAAATTTATCACAGAATGGCTATGAATCAGAAATATAATACAGCCATTAAGGAGACAAATGTGATCCTTTAAATTTAATGGATCGCGTTATTTTCACAGAAGAGAGGTAACTATCTACATTGAAATACCTGGTGCTTTAGCCACAAGCCATTATCTGGAATATCCGATTGTCTCTGGTCACCTCTATTCAAGGAAAATTAATTCAAATGGGAATAAATGCAAGCAAATGCAAGTAGGATGATCAGAAACAGAGAACTTTGCTTTTAGGCAGACATTTCATTTCGTCTAACAAATGAAGACTAAAGGGTTTAAGTCTCTATAAGCTTAACTAGAAAAATAAACTCAGCTAGAACACTTCAGCTATTTATGCTGAACAATACTGACACGACAGACGTATGGCATTATAAATACACTGGCACAGACATTATAGTAAGCTTCACTACCAAACAGTTCTAAAATTGCCTTCCAATAGTACCAGTAGGGGCCAAGGGCCAAATCCCAAATATTCTTAAAATGGACCTTTCCTAGTAGTCTAGGCAATTACAGCTCATAAACCCTAACAAGGGATTAACTTCATGACTCAGCCCGACGTTCCTGTATTTGGCCCAACACCACAGTAACATTCTCTAAATTTCCCAAACATTATTCAGTAAGAGTTACATGCTTCAACAGGATGTCACCCCAGATGCTCCTGTATTTGTCCAAAACAACTGAGGACACCAACTTTCAACAAAACCATCGCACGTGCCCATTTCAGGAATGCAACATTTCTCCCTCAGGGATGAGCCAAAGGCTTTAATTTTAAGTCCTGCTTTCACAGCTGCAAAGCTAGCCTGTTAACACACACAAAAGCCTGCATTGTCCCACGTTCACAATCCTCTATATAAGCCAATAATTTATTTCACTAACACAGGCTATCCGTGCTCAGGTTAGGCTCCTTCTGAGGTGCAACCACAATAGCATAAGAGAAAACCCTCCACTTTTTGGAGATGAATGCTGCAGCAAGAGACTCCTACACGAAGCCCTTACAACAGAGGGTCTGTAAGCCAACCAACCAAATTATCTGGAAGACTAAATGTAACGATCACTCCGCAGTTTTCTTTTTTTGGAAAGCCTTCCTAAGCTTTCCAAGTCTTGGTCTTTAAACCAGCCAAACCGTAAAGTCCTAATACAAGCACCTGATCTGGCCATATCAGAAATGTGTCTCATTGAAAGAAAACCCACCACTATTGCCATTCCATTCGCACCTCATCAGCACACTGCTACAGGGAGAGACGCAAAAGATTTTTGTTCCATAAACACATTGCACTATTCAAAGGTTTTCATCTTTCAGTTTAATTAAAGAAAAACGTCTTGAAGTGATTAAGCACGTGTGACTTCCAGCTTCTTTTAATGGCACAAACCAGTGCAGTAAATTGTAGAAAGCGAGCTCAGTTAGTATTTAAAAAAAAAAAAAAAGAGAAAACTCTCAAGATGTGAGGTCCTATTAAAAAAGTGGCTGTTCACTTGTAAACAGAATAAAACTGTTAAGAACACAAAGTTTCATACAGCTTAAACAAAACCACTCTTCTTACGCAGTACAAGTAATGTTACAACACCATAAGAACACCAAAAGCAGAAAACAAAACAAAAAAAAAGGCAGAAGAATCACATGACATTACTTACTAAAGTGATAAATAATTTACATTGAATATTAATAGCTTGACATTTTTATTGCTCCAGTGGTAGTGTGTTGACAAGTAAATGTAGTAAACTGTCATAGTGGGACAATAATAAACATATATTTATGTTTTTGCATATGGAGTTTTGTACCTATCAAGGAAAGCATAGGAACTTTTTTTTTTATTTATCAAGAACACACCAGATTTAGCAAAAATGTTTTCTATTTTAAAGTCACTCATCTACAACTGAATCCACACTTCCTAGGCTTGTCTGTGCATGTCTTAGAACACTTCCCCCCCCCTCCTATGGTAAAACAACTTCACAGATGCAGGTGGGGAATGAGGAGGTAAAAGCTTTGATGCTCTGCCAGTATTCTTTAATACTTCAATACTCCTTAGATACAAAACTTACTAGATACAAACCCAAATATTTCCTCAATAAAAACTAGAAAGGAAAGTTAGTGTCAACAGGTTTGTATGAAAAATTAAACATTGATTTGGTAGACAATAACTGCTTTTAAAAATCTGCTGCAAACTCACACTACCGATACTTACTAGTTCCCTTTTCTCCTTACTCTCTGCACAGTATTTTCCTCTTTTGCTAGAACCAGTCAAGGCACTTTCTTTACCCCTTCCAGTACACTTTGCTAAGATTAATCACTGTTATATTGCTACAGATTCTTCCTCCAATTAACAAATATCCTCCATAAATAGGTTTACCCATTCATGCTGACTTCTTATTGTCAAAAATGAGATGTTCAGTCTTGTGAGATATAATTACCTGCTGAATGTTTCTATATTAAAGCAAAGGATAGCCCAGGCAAAAAAGAACCTGTAGGCAGAACAGAAATGCACAGAGTTCACAGCAGTACTTACAGCTGCCTTCATCTTTAAATGAGCTACGGAACCTGCGTCTTTCAGATGCAAATATAATACTGCATGCTGGTTTTGCATTTTAATGCAAATTTATCTACTTACTAAAACATGGAGCTTACTGTAAGCGGCAGTTTTGGCTCTCATATTCTTTACTACTTGCTTTATGGCCACATATTTAAATGTCTATTAAAACACAAAAAGAAGAGACCCTTTCATGGTTTGAAGACCGTACAATTAATAATTAAGGACAAAGTAAAATGTGTAGAATTTACATACTTAAAATGTAAACTTTAAAAAGTAATATTCTGTGCTTAAGTGCCTCGCGGGGCCTGGGAGAGATCCGGGCCAGACAATCTGCTGCGGGCAGAGCACCCAGGCCCACGGGAAGGGGACAAAGGGATGAGGGTGGGCAAGCCAAGCCACCACCTTGTTCTGCCTGGGATCTCTGGGCGTACCGCAGCACAGGGTGGCCAGGGAGCAGCCCAGAGGGACTGCGGGCTCCTGTAGCTCAGGATATTCTCTCAGCTTGGCACAGAACTTCACAGAAACAAGAGAAATCAGGTTGAGAAATGTTGAACTGAATGCAATGAAGTCAGCACAGACGGAAGAGGATTTCTGTTAGCAGCGAGACTGAAGACCGCTCAGCATTCACTGCTGGCAAGTACTAGAACTCCCATTCGGCTTGCCTGTTCTCTCAGTTGGGAAAGGACATTTTGAAAATATCGTCACATAAAGAAGAAAATAACAACCTGCTGAGATTTCTTGAGTTTCTTATACAAAAAAAAAAAGAAAAGAAAATTACTAACAAAGTTCTGGCATAACAGTAAGAAACTTCCATTGTTCGGTTAATTAAGCTAAGCTCCTTTCATTTACTCCACAAATATATTTGTAAGGGAAATACATAGAATTGGGTGTGCTCTTTCAGTTTTGGTTTACACTACATTTTTCTGCCATTAAGTATTTTCTCTGCTGCCAGTTAACACTCATCCTAAAACAATAAATTGGAGAGAACACTTTGCTTGGTTCTGTGATAGAAATCCAAGTTGCAAGGTGTAGCTAACGTTAAATTCAAACAACACAGTAGGTTTTTATTCATTATGTTACAAATGGAATTACGCAGTCAGTTGTCACCAATCTACTAGTCATATGAAACCTCTGCACTAAGTATACAGATTTTGGAATCTGAAGCATGAGTCTGTGACTGGAAACTACTGCAAGTGCTGGAGTCTGACGCTCCTCAGCTGTACAGTAAGAATAGCAGGAAACTTGATTTGAAGTAACAACTTGCATAAAACTGGCCTTCTGTAAACACTGCGTACAAGAAATCTGGCCTACTACAGTTATTAGAATGCAATGGTCTTACAAATACTATATTTTAATACAATATTGCATACTGAAAAGATGCAAATACATTCAGAGAAAATCTCAAGTCACCCTGAAACTAAAAAGCAACTTGGGATGATGTCACAAAGAGTCAAGCTGCTGCAAAGAAATGCCTGGACACTTACGATGATATGCATCACAACTTGCACATCATCTGCTGTTTTTTCTCATTTCTTATTTCTCGTTAGGAAAGGGAAGGAACTTGTATCAATTTTCATTTGCTTACTATTATCAAGTGGTCTTGCTTAGGCCAGCCATTACAGGAAGTTTTTCTACAATTACTTCCCTTCCTGAGATCAGGCAAACAGGGAAGAATCCAAAAATATTTGTGAATTCCAAAAGGCATTTGTGGCTCTTCAGACTGTGCCTGAATGCCAAAACATATGCATGAACCCTTTCAACTGATCCACTTCCTCCCATCAGCATATTTTGAAACACTACTCTGATTTAGATAAAATTTATTTCCACTGGAAAGGATGCCATGTCACTTAGTTGTTAAAATGTTGAAGTACTATCACACTACAAAAATAAGGAAAGCGTTACTTCAGCTTTGATTTGGCTGTTCCAAATTTTTCTCCTTAGTAATGAAGGTCTCCAATTATGAAACATTTTTTTCCTACTTGAAAACGAAATAAAAGTTGACATCCATACATTCCTAACTTAAAAAGAGGCTTAAGGATATTTTGCTAATAGCAGCCGCCATCTACCCCATAAATGCAACTTTTTCAAAAGTGAACAGTATTTAAGCTTCCTATTTCAGGTGCTACAAACAACACCCGAAATACTTAAAAAAAGAAGGAAAAAAAAAAAAGAAGACAGAAATGCTATGCATTTTTCATCCATTTACTAAACAAAGTGCAACTGAGCCCTACACATCTGATAGTATGTACAAACTCATTATGGCTTTACCATAAAAACAGCATGTGAATGGGTCTATACAATCAGAGTGATACTCGCAAATGTAATGAATAAAATGATGTCAGACTGTTGGCAATAGAATAAGAGCTATATTACATTCTGTAAACCTTGGCATACCACACTTTACATTATGCAAAGAGTCAATATTTACAAATCCATAGTGGGTAAAATAATTAACCCCCTAACGTAAATGATGATTTTGCAAAGTGCAGGACAAAACCAGTGCTGTTGATTGCAAGTCCTATGCAAGCAAGTTATACTAAAATCATTACTACTAGACGCTTACCTGGACATTTCTATTGAGAGTTTATAGGATTGCGACATTTAGAATGAAATATAGTATGACACGGCATTAGGATGCATGTTTGAGGACAGCAAATACAGAAATTAATAAGGCAGCATGCTCAGAACAAGTTTAAGCAGCACTGATGTTAGATCCCTAGTGGCAACTATATCAGTTATTGTTAATGTTAAAAATTCAGAGTGCAACATAGAAGCCTCATTTAACATAAAAAAAATGTGCAAATTGTTCTCTTCTTAACAAAAGAAAGTAACATAGCAAGGAAGATATTCTACTGAAGAACATTTTTAAGTCACAGCAAAGTAGACCATCTTCTTTCCAAAATCATCTACAAGGCACTAAGGGTAGAAAATGACAGGTAACATGAAAGATCAAATGCTGTTCCTCAGTCAGGTCGAAATATGGGATATTTTGGTAAGAACTCTATTAATATTACCTGTTGAAGAAGGGAGAAAGACAAGAACAGAACACAGTAACCAAAACATTCAAGCCTTCAGCACAATTTCCATGCAACATTAGCTAGTACATGACTAAACATATCTGAGATATTCTGTAAAGAGGGAATGTTTCCCACAGTAACAAAGTAGAGATTTCAGTCATTTTGAAACCCAGGGCTTCTGGACCCCTGACTTTTTTGGGATGACCATCTCTTTTCCTCAAGCCTACACAACCTTCACAGCTATACTTGAAAGTGGATGGGGGAGCAGTAGGACCACAAAAATATTTCGAATTTTGCTCTCCTAAATGGACTGCCTTGGTTAAAACTTAATGAAATTCAGAGCTGGCAAAAAAGGAGAAGAAAAAAAAAACAACAAAAAACCATCCAAACAAAAACCACACTACTATAAAAATGCAATATTTCTGCACAAATAGTTTGAATCAAAGTAATTATGAATACCAATGGAAAAGGTGGCTAAGCGTTAAAGAACTATGGACTGGTGTGGGAATCACACCAATGCACAAAGTCCCAGTGGGTCTCCCTCATGACAAATTACAGGCCGAAACAAGCATACCTGCAGTGCAAATGTAGAATCGTTATGAAGAGAAAACATGTTTAATGGTGACAATTTCTAAGTCTCAATATATGCCACGGCTGCTTTTGTTAAAACTGGCCTCCACGGGTGTATGTCAAATGCAACTGCACGTTTTTCTGAGAGATCTTTTTCAGACAGTCTAGCCAGTTAAGGATTTTCTCTATAAAATCATTGTTATGTCGAATACCAAATAAGTAACCAAGTAATACTTACATATTCCATCATATTGCTAGTTTCGCATTTCCTTTTACTCAGCTTCCAGTGCAAACCAAGCTAAGAAAATAATTATCAAAGGATTAACACATACCACAGCGTTGTTTTGATGAGTAACATAACAAGCATTAGCAGTATCAAATTATTAGGATCTGGAACACTTCAGATGCAGGTTTAAGATCAGTATAAAGTATGGAATTATAAAACGACTGTAAAATTCTTACATGCCAATTACGCAAAAAAACCCCTTACTATTCTTAAAGCTGAAAAAAAAAAAAAGGACTCTAACTTTTCTTACCTTATGATATAGTCTGTTATTTTCCCATTCTAATAACTTCTGAATTGATCTTCTAGTCTAAAAAGTAAGTCAAAACTGTATTATAAATGGTTCAGTAGCCAGTCTCATCCAGAAGAATCTTACTATTGCATTTCTGGCTTAAGATTAATTAAAAATAAGCTAGTTTTATAAAAGTAGAACCAAGCAAAAGAGAAATTATAAATGGAAGTCCTACCACTTCAACTCCCCACTCTTCAACATCAGATCTTCTTGGGGGGGAAAAAAAAAGAAAAAAAAAAAAGATGAAAATACCTACATTTTTGTTAATTTAGGACCGCAGCCTTCACAGAATTCATTTACTTAGTAAGAGATCCTTTCGAATTTAGTATTTTTACCTACCACAGCCAAGCCAACAAAACACAATCTCCCACATTCTCTTGGCCAAATACTGCACTCACTACAGCTGGTCTACTGACAACACATACTTTACATACATGTAATTTTCAGATTTTGCTAATGTAATTGTTATCTGAATCCTGAAGAAAATCTCAACACCAAATTGAGCTCATAGAACTCTCAGCTCACAACAAACAGTGCCTCTACTTTCAACTCTTGGATACCAAAATGCATATGACCTTCATGTTCTGCTCTTTCCACAACTTTGGGAGAGGAAAAGATTTTTGGAGTTTCAGTGATTTTTAAGGTCACAAAAAGTCCACTGTGATGATCTGCTCTAGTTTCTGCATGGTATCCCACAGAATTCCATCCACCAATTTCTTTGATAAAGCTGTAATGGTAGGTGAGCTACACCATCTCATTAAAAAAAAAAAAATACAAAGCTATACAATCCTGATTCAAAGACTTAATAGTTGAGAATCCACCACTTCTTTGTGATAAAGCTATCCTTGGATTTAAGAAGTACATGATCTTTCCTGCTTAAATTGTCTTTGTTTCATATTCCAGCCTTTGGATCTCATAATGCCTTTTGTTGCCAGATGAGTATGCGGGGACTGGCTAGGCTGGAGTTAGTTTTCTTCACAGTAGCCTGTAGGGTGCTGTGTTTTAGATCTATGACTAAAATAGTGTTGATGCCACATCAGTGCTTTAGCTATTGCTGAAGAGCATTGACCAAAGGGGTATTCCATGCCATGTAACATCATGCTCAGCAATAAAACTGGGAGCTATTCTCTCCAAAGCAGTCCATTGCCCAGAGACAGGCTGCACATGAGCCTGCCTGAGGGAGCTGGCCAGTGATTTGCCTTTGCATCATTTAGGTTTTCTTCCCTTTTCCTCTTCCACTTATTAAACTGTCTTTATCTCAACACATGAGTTCTTCTTTACTTTTGCTCTTTCGATTCTCTCCCCCATCCTGCTTGGGGAGCAGGGGTGAGTAAGCAAGTGGCTGGTGGGTGCTTGGCTACTGTCTAGGTTCAACCCACAAGAGAAAATTAAGAAGCATCTTACACTTGTGATTGTTAGAGTGATCAAATCACTGTAATATATACACACATACATACCCACAGAAGTAACATGATCTTCCCTACTCCTACTTGGTACATATTATTTGTAGCCTTGAGAACTACATTAACACTACAACATCACATGGGCATTTATTTAGATTTTCACTAGCACAGGAATATTAAATATGGTTTTAAAACTGCAAATATTCCTTCTGTGTATCTCAAGCATATTCCTCCCCAATAAGAACGTTTATAAAGGCAGTTAAAACGATCTAAAATAAGTCCTGTAACTTTTTCGTGACACAGACTTCAGCGATCAGCAGTTCAACAAGATAACATATTATACCTTTAGTGCATATCTTTTTTTTTTTTTTTTAATGAAAACTCAATGCCAGTCAATACAACTGTTTTTTTCCTGAGCAAGTTGGAAAGTTTGGCAAAACAATTCTGTTTTATTTTCTCTGAAAAGCAATGCCTAGTCCTTGGTTTTGCTTTTGGTTTATTAAAGATCATAATTCTCAAAAGCCAGAAGTATTACTTTTTAACAGATTTTTACTTAAGATCTTCTCCTATAATTAATTTGACAAGTGTGAGCGGTTTTTCTCCTAGTGCACCTTTGTAACTATTTACATTTGTGGATAAGATTTTATGGCCACAAGTCTTACAAACTATGTAGCTGCAAAGAGTATCATTACACTATACCTATTTATGTATTTCCTAAACATTTACTGCTGTGATAAATCAACTCTAAATGTAAACCATAGAGGTAATTAGGATCATGTTTACTTGATATTGCTAAAGTGCTTTTCAGAATTATTACTTTGGACCTGATTACAAGAGTTGCCAACCTTCTGTTGGTGGGGGAAGTCTTTAAACTTCCAGAACAGAAAACAAATTTATGTTCATTCTTAATAGAAATAGCACTTGTCAAATAAACCACTGCTCTGAAATGTTATGGTATTTATTGCATACAAAAAAGTGATTTTTAATTCAAAAATAATTTTTTTCTGGGGTGTGTGGGGTGTGGGTGAAGAAGAAGAGTAATTGTCACTTCAGTTCAGGCAGTCTTTGAAGCTCAATGTCCAGTTCTGCACTCTTTCAATTCAATTCTTAGACCTTCAGAAATCCTGGAAATTTAGGTTATCATTTACTCCATCCTGTTCCTTGAACTGAGATGGGATTAGCTATTCCCAAGACTATTAATTCAATTGGTCATTTGGTATTATTTACTTCATTAACAAACATATTTTTTCTAAGGAATGGAAAATGGAATAACCTTTTGAAAGCAAGTGAGACAGAAGAAGTGTTTTGAAATGGGGATGATACTATTAAACATTATTTAATGTTAACAGTAATTGCAAAATAAATAATAAGAATGAAACACACACTTACTCTTTTGTTAAGACAGACTACAGGCCACAGGCTACAGCCCAGCGTGCAGCAGCAGCACAGACAGCCACAAAGCAGCCATTTTACATTGACGGGGAGATTCTTTCTTAAACAGGCATTCACACGACTGATGCTGGTCTTGAATTCTTCTGGGGCAACCTGCAATAGAAGTACTGCACTTCAGTGGAAAGCCATTACAGGTGTATTTGCTCAAAAATTGCTTCTACAGGTTAAAATGTAAATGAAACAAAATACATAAAATGTAAATGAAACAAAATACAATAGGACCCCATCTTCTAAAACACTGGTCACCCAGTGAGTATGAAAAGTCACTTTCCTATAACAAATCCATTTATGGTGCATGCTTTGCAAAAAACTGGCATTAAAAAGCTAAACATTGCTTAGATGAACAGCCTCATCCTTATTTATTGCACCGTTAATAAATCGATTGTCCTGATAACATAGTGGCCCCAAACAAAACTGCAAGTGGGATATAGCTGCGCAACATATCCACTACGTTGACCAAAAAAAATAGAATAACGACAGATCTCTGGTTTCCAAGGGAATGCAGGGCAGCTTTGTAGTAAAAACACTTATGTGTCACACGGAAAAAAAGGATAATACTGTACAAATTAATTTCATACCAATGCAAGCCTACACTACCTCTGTCCACTAGGAAATTCCTAAAGCGGTCCACATTGACATGAGGCCACAAATTCATTGTGGCTGCTTCCTAAAACAGGGGAGCCCAGAAAGAAACATACTGGATTATATTCAAGACAAAGAAATGCATCTTGTACAAGGTTATGAACAAAGCCTAGCTGTTGAAAACCAACTTATTTAAATTAAGGAATATTCAGCAGAGCTTACTCAAAATAATATTTTCTATATATTGCCACTACAGAGTCACAGTGGAAAACTACATTTTCTATCAGAAATAAGCTCCTTTCTCTGATAGAAGCATGTTTCTAACAAAAGAGTGAGCGCACTCACCTATTTGCATACCCCAAATCCCTCATCTCTCTACAGAATCTAAGTAACTTATATCTGACAAGTCAAATAGGATGTGTGGTACTGACTCCAAGATCGCACTCTTAACTTTAACACAGTCCAGCATTTGAACACACAAAGCAGAATAATCAGATCCAACTTCAATGGACTTGACCAGTCAGATACAACTCAAAAAAGAAAAGATAAAAAATCTAACACCCCCCCCCCCACACTTTCCTAACTACTTGCCATGTTGGGAAAAAAAACCCCAAACACCAACACCCTAGAATTAGTCTGTATACAAAGCTGTGCAACTACTACATAATCCTTCCAACCACGCAAGCCCAACTCTCTTCATTTGATTCTGCAAACAAGGGCAACAACAACAACAAAAGCATTAATTTAATGACAAAGACTCCTTTCACCAAATAAGCAAAACTATGCGACAGGAAACGGAGAGGACCTGATTCTGCTACCTCCGCCTATTCACAAGAGCTAAATTCATTAAAACATTGGAGGAAAGGAAGTAAATAAATACAACATCTGCTTCCTGGCCGTTCAGATCATCATGCAGTATAGAGTCAGAAGTCATCGGGGTCTGAACACAAGCTAGGCCTACAGTTAGTAATGTAAGAACATAATTTAACATTGTGATTATTTTATAGCAGGAATTAATAAGTGCACAGAAAGTATTTCTTTTGCAATTATACATACCCCCCTCCATTAAATAGACTGTCTTCTAATTCTTTTTACATATACAAATATAGTAAGTAAAAAAAAAATGTCTTTAGACTGATTGGAACGTCAACATTTAAATCAATTTTACAACAGACACCTTAGTTTGGAAAAAAAAAGAAAGAAAGAAAGAAAATGGCAAAAAGAAACAGAGATCTCACATATTGGGACATTTTCAATGAACTGAAAAAAAAAAACCCACATTGTAAAGTGGAAAACTAGCCTTGCATGTATCTGAAAGAGAAGGTTTCCCCTATCTCTTTGCCAGTGCTGGTTCTTGTATTTAGAATATAACACATCCGATGCACGTGAGTAAGACCATTTCACCTTCAATGTGGGAGAACATTTTGTAGTAAAGTACAACTTTACTACATACTGGTTGTATGCAGTACAAGTAACACTGTACAGCTTCATTGGTCAGGCATGCTTCAACGTAAATTGAGATTACACACATTAACAAATTAGCATTCTCAACTCTTAAGGAAGTTTATGTGTTCCTAACATTTAGATATATACAAATGGCACTTTCTTTGATAAGTCTTTTGAAATTTGTACATGTATCAGTCTATCTGTTTATCTGAAAGACAAAAATAAGAAGCATTTTTTTCCCTTGACCCCATTCGTACTTTTACAACGAATCCCACTAAAAAAAAAAGAGAATGTTCCTCTTCTTTTAGACACAAAGTTTACTGGACCTTGACAACAAAACACCCCAACCCCAGAATACAGCTGTACAAACCTACCGAAGACAATGGAATCGCACAGTCTAGAATTTAGTTTAGCATGAAGAAACCTTATCATCAGTGATAGCATCCAACATGACAAGAAGTCAACCAGATTCTTGGATCACAGCTGGCAGAAAAATTTGGGACCTAGTAAGAGAGCACTGGGACGGTGAGATTCCCTACTTCTGTGCTACCTTTAAGGGAGTGACTGTCCACGTCAGGTTAACAGTTTGATGCCATTTTGCAAGAAGACCGTTGCAGTACTCTCCTTCCTGTAGAGCATAGCAGTGCAAACAGCTAAACTAGAAACCAACTTTGGGTGCCACCAAGAAAAGAGAAAATTTGTATTTCAGAAATTTTGGTATGATGTTTACCCTAATATAGTATTGTGAAAGCACTGCTACTACCTGCTAATGCACCAAATACTTTCATGTAAAGGTGAATCTCAGCTGCAACGCAAGATGAAATTACTTGGGATGGTTTTGGCTAACCCAAACTATTGGATATATGTCTCCCTTTAGGAAATGTAATCACAATAAATATTTCTGTCAGTCAATGACATATCTTCATTTGAAACTAAAGGAACCAGTGACCAAGATAAGCCTCAGTCTGTGATAAATAGAAGCAAACCACAGTTTTGTTGCTCTCAGTTTACAGCTCAGCAACAGTTAAGCATTGTTACACGCTGACAAAGAACTAAGTATCTGTAAATAAAATAACTGTTCTAATTTAATAATACAACAGTATCCAAACAAAACAGTCACCAAAGAACTTTGTTAATTTTCTGGCATAATTATAAATGTTGCCTTTCTTGCAGGTACAGATATTGAAAGGTTAATACGAAAGGACTAGTGTATTTCAAACAAACAAAGAATTAACAGCACCTCCTGCTCAAAGCAAGCTCGCTAAGAAAGTCTAATTCTGAGTAATTTTGGAAAGTCTCTTGCAGAGTTTCTGTCTGGGTCTTGAAAAGAATGAGATAAGTACATAGCTCCTGGCTGTGCAGTACACCTTGTGAAGAGACATTAGTTCCTTTTAGGTCTCTAAGGGGGGGGGGAAACAAAAACATAAAAGGAAAGGAGGGGGTGTCATAATATTTTACAACAGGATGCAAGAGAATCTACAAACACAGGAAGAGAGCGAGCAAAGCCCAGCAGGCCTGATCTTTCTCCTTCAATCATCATGATCACAAACCCTATCAATCACACGTTGCAATGGGATCACAATACCAAGACCACATTTTATGGCTTACATTTCCCCGCATTGCACAGTCATCTCTGTATAGGACCCTTATTGTTTTAAGAACAGGGCAGGAAACTCCACTTTCTTCCTTAAGGTTCACTGCCTCCATCATTTTCTTGTCACCTGGAGCACTGCACGCTATTGTGCCACATATCACAAAACGTATTTTGTTAAAAGCTTTTAAATGCTTCTTTTAAAAGAATTAATAATCCTATAAAACTGTAGCACACAGAATTTTAATTTAGCCAGAATTTAAATTTAGGCCAAAGTCCAAACACATTGTTAGAAGTTAAATATTGCCTCTGTATTAAGTGTAGTCAAGTCTTTTCTTAAAATATTCTGTTGAAAAGAATGCACTGTGTGAAAGCCTAGCTCAGTATGTGTGAAAGCCTGGCTCAGTATTTATAAACCAGCTGAAGCTTGTGTCTCATCCTGCAAGATAAATATCAAGTCAATCTAGCTGAATTAGCTAGGCCCAACATCTGACCTACCTGATATTTTCCTTCCCTTCACTGTTTTATTGTCTATGTTTTATCCTCAAATATATACATTCACCTCTCCCAAAAAAAGCAACAAACATGTCTCATTTAAATATTTAAGATGCAGTTACATGCATCTTAGCTCTAGGCTGATCTACGATAACTATCCAGACTCTGTAAAAACTGAGGGACGACGAGGTAGGGGAGATGGGTGAAGAATGAAGGGTATTTCAGATTTTAAAAAAGAGAGTTAGTTACATCATTATGTAGATGGGCAAACTGAGGGTCAGGAAGCTTAAGTAAATTCCTGAGACAACACAGACTACAGCACTTTTTGGAAATAAGTTAGTGCTTCTGGGAGAAAGGTGTAGCTAGTTTTATCTATTTAGGATTTTTATTGTGCATTGGATAGATTTTCATCCTGTGTTTAAAAACCTAGATCTTCATCTGTATTTAATAAAAAGGAAAACAAAACCATAGAGAAATCTGTCAAGCCCACCTAACTGCTTCATCTTTTCCACTCCATTAGCAGATGGGATGTATTATTAATATCAATTCACAGTGGACAACAAAGCCATTAAACAATGTTATACAGACATTCTGAATAAAGTATGACATTGCCTTATACTAGCTGTGTACTAATCCAAGTTCATAGTAAATATTTTAATCACAAATTGTTAATATAAGCAGTTGCTATGCTATTCATAAATTGTGATTTCATAAAAAGTAAAAATTTGTATTTTAAGAACAGTAAAAGATCTTAAGGTGGTATATTACTTGACTACAGTGCTTATTATTGTGAATTATTTATCAGGGTATTTGAAGAAAACCTTCTTACTGGAAAAAACTCAGTTTTCATTTTCAATAGGGATAAAAGTGATTGACTGCCACAACCAGAGGAATAAGCAGATTATTTATTTCTTACAATTCATGAAAATATTAAAAACCAAAAAACCCACAACTGCGGTTTTTAATGTCTTTCACGTCGGTGTATGGCGGGCAGTAAGGAAAAATGTGTTTACTATCTCATTTGATTGGTGTTTTCCTCTCACAAAAGGGAACTAATTTATTTTCAAGGTCTTCTTACTCAGAAAGTCCCTCAAATCCACCTATGAGAAAAAGATAACAGGGTATCAAGATTCTCAACAGAAGCAGCACACCTATATGCAGCAAATCCCTGCTCATGTGATTTATGTTGTCACTGATTAGATCTATAGAACCCCCTCTTTCCTCTCTTTGCTAAATTAAGTTCAAGCAGTCAACTGAACTTTATTTTAAACTTTTGTTCCCTGTCTATTTAACAAGAGGAAGACAATCAAGTGAAAAATGTGACAGGCATTGATGCTTGTATTAAAAAAATCTAGGTTTAGGAGGTTGGGTTTGTTCTGGTTTTTTTAATACACACAAACATATTTTAGAGAGACAGAAAGAGATGAAATCATTTATAACAAACAACAACTTGACTAAAAGAACATAAAAATCGTTATTTCCAAAAACTGTTCAGTGGCTTTTCAGTGATCAGAAAGAGCTTCGCAGAGAAGAACAAACCTTAGACATGCAAGGTAGTGAAATGCAGATGGTGTTATCACCAGCCCTCATATTAGACACTATGGAATCAGTAAGACTTTTCCTTTTGAGCTCCGTGAGATTCTGAAGCAAGGCCAGAGTTCCCAGGCTGTCTTTTAACAACCAAAACCACCAAATAGCAACCCGCTTTTTAATTGTACTGCTATCAAAAAAACCGGACAAATTCCAACACAAATATTTTATTCATAATACTCTGAGGTGAAAATGAAGGAGAAAAATCCCAGATGGATTTGGCAGAAGCAGGAGATGCCATTCAGCTGCATTTTATTATATTGTTAATATGACTCAACAGCTACCGCAAGAGACTGCAGAGGTAGTGTAGCTGTATGGTATGACGTTAGAGAAAATAGTAAGAGCCAAATAAACTTTTTCCTTACAACTTCTGAAAAAGATACACGAGGAGGATATAAAATGAAGCAAAATAAAAGCACTAGAGAGACTAGAAAGAAAAAAACAAGAGGAAAAAAATCCAAAATTTAAAAGTCTAAAAAAAGAAATTATGAAAAGAATTTAAAACCATAACCAAGAATTTTGTTAACAGATTTCATTAATTAATAGCTACAAACGAATATTCATTAAGCTTGTATTCAGTAAGACACGACTCCAGAGAAAGCAAGTGACTTGTCACCACTAATTTTCAGAACTAAACAACTATTTCTGAAAATGTGCTGAAAACCTACTTAATTTGTAGCTTTAACACTATAATATTGTTTTCCTTAGGCTTCAGATAAAACAGATTCTCTTCCAGAGATCTGTCTAAATACAAGCTCAAGGCTTGACAGACATATTAAAAAGAGAGGTCTCGTATTTGAAATAATTTAATTCACACAGGAGGTAGCACAAACTCCAGATATCTAGGAAGCAAGGTTAAGGGAGTCTTGCTTTCATGTGGACTGCCTGCATGAAAACAGTATGATGCCACGTTGAGCTTTTCTGTGTTTAGAATGTCAATAATGACAGCAATCCCTGCAAATCATCTTTTTCTTGTTTCAAAGTACACTGTAGGGACTTGCCATCAACCAGCTAGCTCATACAGGGAGAGTTAATTCAGCAGGCTTCAGTGCAGGGCTGGCCTGCACCACACTGTGCATTCATGAGCATGTATTTGTAACACAGAAACCACTGGATGCACTGGATCTTTCCATTTAAAAGAACAGTTTAATCTCACACTTACCTTCCCTGTCAGAACAGAAGGAAATTCTGTATCAAACTTGTTGCTCAAGCCAAACCTTGAAAACAAAAGAGACAAACAAAATATATTCCACCTAACTTATTTTGTTTCCCTTAAAAAAAACAACTATTAATTTCTTTTGCCCTTACGTTTACGTTATTTCATGAGCTTTCAATCTAAGTTTATACAAGGTCTTGTGTATCATTCATAAGGTCATTTACAAGACAGAGAAATGTAGCTTGTTACCTTACTTCAATACCTTCAAGTCACTAAAAGTGCAAAAATTCTTTTACGATTGGATGGCAGTAAGTTTCAGTCTTTGCTTTCTTAAAGAAAAAAAAACCCCAGCTATTAAATTCCAGTTTTACCAGGTTCAATAATCCTTTTACTGCTATTTTTCTTACTCATGCAATTTATTCACATGCAACAGATAAAGCTAGTTATAAGGAACCCATTCATCATAATCTTAGAAATTTATGACCATACAGTTTTAAAAAATTGGTTTGGGCCGAGTTAAACTATCTCATGCAAAACACGTAAAAGCCTACACAAAGAACAGTTTTAAAACAACTATGAACTTCAAGAAAATTAAGTCTTCAGTATCACTGACTATTCTTCATTGAAGTGTTCTTGTTTTTTAGCAAGAGGTAGGTCTTTGTTACAGCCAGTGAAACGTACCGGAGGCTAGTCTTTGCTTGTAAACCTGTGTTACCACCACCTCCGGAACTACTGAACCAACTGAAATTTCCAAAAAGGTAGTGGTGTAGATCAGCAGGATATCGACAATGCAGGCTGACTTGAGTTCTTTATGTAAAGCATGTAAGCAGGCAAGAAGTTAACTAAGCTCTGATGCTAAAGCTGCTAGCTTCTGCCGAACAAGAACTCTGATCTTCCATCCCCCTCTTCCTTAACTGAAACCTTTAACCTTTGCAATTCAGTAATTTAACAAAACACAACAGCAGCTGGCCTCTCAGCTACAACCTTTATGTTCGAACAGGACTTTATGTTAAGTTTGCAAAGTTAAATATACCGTACATCAAGTTCATCATCAGCTCTGCTAAACTATCTCCCGAGTATTTTTGTTCAAAAAAACAGGAAAAAAACAAAACAGGAGCACAAAGACATTTGGTATTGTAATATTGACCGTAGAAACAAACCTTCTGGAGAGAGAGTATTTTATTTGAGTCAAACTGACACCTGAAGTACTCCTTACTGGTCACTTGTACAAACACTAGTACTGCTGAATTGTCATCAGTCCCCTATCATTATGTAATATATACATACTCATGTGCACAGCGTAATAATTCATAATCCAAACCTGGCAATGTAACTTGTTTAGAAGTATACAAAAACGTAAAATACACCTTAAAGAATAGAGAAGCATAATAAAAGAACTTGTGCTGTCTTTAGAAATCCAGTGAGCTAATTAAAATGTTTGTCAACAACACTGGTGAAGTCCAATCAAGTTCTTCAATGGCTCAGTTAAGTCACAGCCTTGACTCTTTACAAGAGCAACATTTTGGAACTCCAGTTCTGTAAAACAGTAAAAAAGAAAAATCCCAAAGAGTAGATCTTAACTGAAGTGTTTCTCAACCTTTGGCTCTTAAGCTATTCTAAGCACTATAACCAATTGCCACCAATTTGTGTTTGTTTCATTCAACATATTTTCACCAGAAAGTTTCCAGAAGTGAGTATTAGCAAACTGAACATCAGCACAGCATGGGCTCCTGCATATTCAAGTGAACTGGAAAGCCATGATGTTAAATTAGTGCCACAAAACAAACAGTAAAACCAGTAAGATTTTAGGCAAGCACAAAGGTTTTTAAGATGAAATCTCCAAGTTTTTTTTACACTATGTATTTATTTTTAAGGAAGTTTGAAGAGCAATGAAGTAGTCTTTTCAGTCTTTAAAAAATCCAGAAAAGACTAACAATATGAAGCACATACACCAGTTTGTTTTGAGGAATATGGACTTCTCTGTATATCACCAATGAGACTACCTGAAATGATCACGAAGTTGTAGCAATCAGGTAACATAATAAATGAACTACTGGAAAGTTCAGGTAACACTGCAAAATTATTTACTCTACCCATACAACAGACTAATTCCACTAAATCATGCCAAAGGTCCACCTAGCCCAGAACACTGACTCTTGCCGTAGCTGGTAGCAGATGCCTAGGAAACAGCAAAATGGGAAAAGAAAAACAAAAGCAAACACGTACTAGCATTCCCCCAGAATACTTGTCTGACTTTCAACAATTTGTAGTTCAAAAACTTCCTAAGCCATAGGTAGTGTCTTTTATCTCATTGGTCACATATACTCACTAAAATTCCCACTGCACCACCAATTTCCACAAAGAGTAACATAAATTAGTGCTTTCTGATTTAGATCCATTAAGAGTACAAGACCACAATATTTTTTATTACACTAAATTTGAAGGCTGATAATGTCATAAGACATATTTAAAACCCCAAACTTCTATCAGTTGCCAAAACACTCCACCGACATAATACATCCAAGAAACCTCAGTTACAGAAACACCTCTCTTTTACGCTGACACCTGCAAACGGCTTGAAGAAATATAAAAGGGTTTGACTATCCTGAACACAGGACTGTTCTACATTATACTACTATGTTTAGTCAGCATCACTGATGGCCTTTAGCACAGTTTTACTACAGTGTCTCTAGAAGTTTTACAGACTATGCTTGTGATTATTTACCACGTAGTTCAGAAACATTAAACTCCTACTAGATGGGGTGAGGAGGGAACTCAAGTAGCAAACAAAAATTATTTTTTTTTAGAAATGTAAAGCAGAACGTTATGTAGTTCTACAGCTTTGCAAGCAACTTTGCAAAAGTACTGAATTGTTATTAGAATATTTAATGTAAAAAAGTTAAGACCTAAAGCCTTGATTAAGAGATAAGTAACTTCATTAGACCTTCTACAACAGACTAATAATCTTGCATGATCTGGCCTATGAAGTCTTCTAAAATTCAGTACATTTAAAAATCGCTACATAAAATAAATGTCCTTTAAATAATTTAAAACACCAGTTGGTGGCGACTTATTTCTGGGCTAGTTCTCTGGCTCCTCAGTGAAAGTTGCACAAAGTCTAACATTCAGAAATTCAGATAGGTCACTCATATACTTCAGTTGCAATTTTCTTGCTGGATGATAAATCTCTCTGAAAGCAAGGCACTGTTTCCTATAGACAACAACACTGGAATGGAACTAGGATGACCTCACTTTCTAGTTCTTCTGTCTCTCTTCCCCTGTTTCAATGCATGGCATCAGACAAGCCCCATCATCTCATTTTCCTCCATTTGTAAAGTGGAGAGAATGCAAATTTTCATTGGAGGCTGTAACATGAAATATTCATAAATCCCTCAAACTAAAGACTGAAACACCCTGAATCATCAGTTGCAAACCCCACTTGCAACAGGTATCACACTACAGAATTCTGTCTGAGAATTTACAAAGCATAAGGAAGTAAGGTTTCCTGTCCCCAGAACTGAAAGAGGCAGATTTTGGAAAACACTTTCTCCTATCTAGAACAGACATATTTACAAGTGCTTTACCTTTTTTTTTTTTTTTTGACTTAAATAGCACTTCATTCTCATTTATCCCACTAACTGTATTTATGGATAGTAATCAGTTTTACTAGACTACACAAGCTAAACCCGTTTAGTCAACTCTTGTACACTTGGCTCTCCAACCTCCTTTCAGCATGGCTCCTTCCCCCACACCTCATCCAGGTTATGTTTAACCTATCTTGAGCAGACAAACTCAGATCCTACATAGTGTTCTTTATAAGGTATCATCTAAGCTTTGTCCAGCATTAGGGAATAAAGATGACATTCATCAAGAGCCCTGAGCTGAAATGTCCTTCAACACTTAACATTTCTCCTCCTAGTCTAGGACCTTTTCCTAGGAAGCCAACAGAACTACTGCAGAGCGTCCTTACCTGTGGATGATGTTTTGGAAAACAAAGTTTTTGATAACTAGTGGAAGGCTGAGGTCGTTTGCTATTTTATATATGTGGAATCTGCTATTTTAAATATGTGGAAGATACAGTAGTATCAGACAATAATCAAATGTCATACTGTCACAACTGGGAGCATCTGGCTCTTCCCTGCCTTCCTTAACTGCTGACAATATGCTTTTCATTACCACCTGGATTGTGGATCCTTGGGGCAGTCTTACAGAAAATATAACTGAATAACAAAAGTTAACTTGTATCCAAAACTAGGAGGTTTGCAGACTTAGGCAGGAATCACAAGCTGCATACTAAGGGCAAAAATATGCTTAATGGCTATTTCATTACCATCCATCCACACGGACTTAATGATATGGAAAAATTACATCAGATAAATAAAAACTTAGAATCAAGTTAGAGTTTGTTTACTGCTCTGTTCTTGAAAGTTATTGACATTGCTTTGGTAGGCATATGACTCAGTCTTCACTAAAAATGTTTATGTTGAGATATTTGGATACACCAACCAGAGTCATACTGACTATGCAAGAAACAACAAACAATGGGTTTATAACTCATTAAAATGGAATTTCAGAAGCAAAGAAAAGGCATTTACTAGGTCCTAGTAATTTCTCTGTGCTAAAATTCAAAAGTTTTCTGAAAACAATAAATATAACTGATAGTTAATTTTTTCAAAGTAAGAATCTTCTAGAGTGAGAGTGTTGAACAAGATGAACGTAAATTTTGCTAACCACTTTCACATACATTCTCTCTCTCTCTGAGTAAAATAAAACAAATACACTTTACATGATCACTCTTACCATGCACAGGGGTAAAAGCGTTAGCAAAACACTCAGTGGGAAAAGCAAGATCCTGCTAAAAACCCTCAGAAGATTCCTGAAATTTGTATTTAGCACTGTTGCATACTGCAGTAGAACTCTGTTAGGGTCAGAAGCTCACTGACAAGGTCATAAGAATAAAAACTCTCATGCAAGAAACTAATAACAGTTTGAATCTACTAACTTGGGAGTTTTGTAAGAGAAATGTACATGAAAAGCTGGACCAGAAGATGACCCTGGAATTAGAGAATTATCTCTTCTCTATACACCAAAAGTAGCCAAGGTGGCCAGTGTCAGATAAGGAATAGAAAGCACCTGCAACAAAAATCCAAGGAAAACAATGGATTTTTAAACGTAACTGGTTTTCTTTTTTTTTTTTTTTTTAATAGGAGTGTCTAACTTGTCAGGACAGAAGTATTTATCAACCATGTTCCAGTCAGGTTCAGAAAACAAACACAAGTTTTACTCAATGATTTATTTCATTTCAGTAAGTAGAGCAGGCTGCTTCTGAAGCCAACTGATTTCAAAAGAAGCAGCAGCATCTGTGTGATCAAAAACTGACAGAATTTCAGAGCTTATACGTACTAACCAGAAACTTTTCAGGAAGCCAAATATTTCCCATTTAATATGGAGGTTAGGATTACATACTAATGTAGTGTCCAGGGTTTATTTGCATTTTATTGATAACATTCACTAACTGTATTTATTAATATAAGATAATTTAAAAATATGTCATGAACTAATAAAAGCTGCCTTCTACCATTCAGGTAGGTATACTTGTTACAGCAAGAAAGCTGGGAGGAATGGAAGAAAGGTGGATGGGAACTCAGTTCAGGTACTTCCAAGGGCATGTATGCTAACTCACGATTTCTGCATCACTTACAAGTATTGCTTTCTTTTGATGTTGACATCACTAGTTGACAGAGTTCTTGGAGATGCTCCTGCCCATGCCCAAAAGATGCTGGAGCCAAGAAGGAACTTTAAGGAACATCGCTAATACACAGAAAGCATCACAGCAGACAAAGCAAGTAAGGGTGTAACATTTTTTTCCAGTTTAGTGCTTAAAACCAGGTAACTAATAAGATGGGTATGTGGTATTCTGATCATTTTGCTTGTGTTACATCCCTCCTTTAGTCAGGGCACATGCTATTGGGGGTCAGGACAGAAAGAAATTCCACCAACACAAGCAAGTACACTGCGGTGCAGCAGAGCAACTATCCACTGGCACTAGCTCAATGCAAACCTGATTTAGACTTACATGACGGACACAGTATCAAATCCAACATTAGTTCTCTTAGGATGAGAGAGCCTTCCCCACCCAGTGTTTTTGCTGCAGATAGCTAGATCCCACTGCACCTATTTACAGAGAGAAATGGGCATTCTTTTATGCAATCCAAAGACAGACCCAGAGCAACACAAGCTTGACGGATCTCCGCAATACAAACATTTCAATACCTCCCTCCCTGCCATGAAAAGGAACATAACAACCAACGACTTGTTATGGATGTACTTTGTTATATTAATTCCTCCACTTGCAGGAATAGGAATATAAAGAAAATCCCTAGGACTAAACATCACATATAAGATTACAGAGTTTGCTTATCTTCTGTTCCCGCTGTTTAAATGAGTGGCAAACGCTCTGGCTCGTGTTGCATTCTAATGATAAAAACACTTAATCTAAACCAAACTCACAACTAAGTTTGGAGTAGATAAACTACAACACAGCCATGTGCCTCTACTGCAGTGCAGTGGGGGGGCTCCACGGCTCACCTGAGGCAGAGAAGGGTCATAGCGAAATTGTTCGAACAGACTGCTCATCCTCGCATCCTCCAGCGTTTAGTTTTTACCTAACAGATCGTTTGGAAACAAGAGGTACACCCAGGACTGCCAGGGCTGATGAGCTGCTGCTTCTGCACCGAACAGCCAAGCGAACTTCAGCTGTTCATTCACGACTTTGGGTTGCCTCAAGCTACTGGAAAAGACGAAGTTTCCCGTTTGAACACGTTAACAGCAAAACTCCCCTCACGAAACAGG
>NW_009608467.1:0-8616 GCF_000690535.1 Cariama cristata
CGAACTGTTTTTGTGGTGGTCGGGCAGGAGAAAACTTCCTGCGCCGGTGTTAACCTCTCTTCATTCGTGCGGGAGTCCCCATCGCCAGCTCCGGCCCCTCGCCGGTGAGCAGGGCGTGGAGTCGGGCTCCTCGGGGGCTGCCCTGCGGCAGCCGGGACACAGCCGGGACACGGCCCCGCTGAGCTGCCCGCTCTCCTCTGCAGCGTGTGCACCTCTCTGTGTCTGTAAATATATAACGCGTATATAGAAATATAGATTCTTCCCACACGTACACATGCGAGTTTCTATATATTTGAAACTTCGTTTGCACATCTCTGGATTTGCGCCGTGTACCGTGTCCTGCTGAGGCACTAGTAGTAAGTATATACTGCGTGGGGGGTTGGCACGGATTCTTTGATGAAGTTTTTTATAAGGTATTATCTTAATCTATGCAGTACATTGAAAAATACAATGATATGATTTTACATTGTATCTTTTGATTACGTTATTTTCTTAGGGGGAAGAAAAAAAAAGGCACTTTTGTGCCTTTGTGATTCCAGAGGTCATGTAGGCAGGTCCGTTCTCTCTTCTGTAATATGAATCTAGAAAAAGACAGTTCTTGTTACAGGTTGGTAAGGTGCATTGCTGTAGCTTTGTTCTTTAAGCTGTGCAGAGTATGTGGTTTCTTGTATGTTCTTATGGTCTTCTAAGAGGTGTAGTAGGAAGCACAACTCATCCAGTTATATGGTGAAAAATCTGATTTCACTAAGTTTATCTGTGTACTGAAAATGATGTGAAATAGAAGACAAAACAAAACCAAATTTGCACAATCAGTAAAGAAGCAGCAGCTCTTATCGGCAAGTAAAGCTGAAAGATGTATTTGGCTTTTTGCAGGATGCCAGACTATAGTTTCAAACAAGTTGGATTGACTGTATCCTTAGCCTCCTGTGCTACAATGACCATTAACCATTTTGGAACATCCTGCAGCATAGTCTTTATGCTCTCAGATAATGAAATAAAATCTCTGAAGCATAAGAGTTTGATATCGTAGCGAGTATATTCCTCTTGGTTATTAGCCTTAAAGATTCACGTACCTGGATTCTACTTTTAAGCTGTTAGCTCCACTTCCATGTCTCTAGCAAATATTTCTGGGAGCCCACCATTTCTACCAGTTCCACCAAAATGTTTGCTTGCAAACCAGGACTCTGAATCTGTTAACAGTTTGGATACAGTCAGGTGGCTTGTTTTAATCAGCTGTGGCGAGATTTAGGTCCTCATCAAATATCTGCTGAAAATAAACAATAGAAGTTCATTTGGTTGTGACTGTGCTGAAATAGTCTGTATTCAGATTCTGTAGGGTTTGTGAAAGAAAACTGATTTGTTGAACTGTAAAATGGAGCTGATGGTGATCGATGAGCAGACCTGGAAGTTCTGCAGAAATGGAAAACTTAGTTTAGAAGCAGAACAGGTCTTTACTTCTAGGCATGTTTCACAATATACAGGCTGTTTGAATGGCTTTTAAAGACTTTAAATGCTGTGTCTGTTTCCGCATTATAGGATGACCTGCCAGCTCCTTCCAGAACCACACTTAAAGGAGACTAAATGAAAGCTTTGCAGTGAAGTTTTTAGTTTGAACTCCATATATAGATTTAGTAAACCATAATTTCAGAAAGTCTTAAATTACCAAAGTCTGAAGTTTAAACTTGTGGTAACTAGTGAGTTACTCAGTATCTGTCCCTAACAACTTTCTACAGTGGATCAGAGCTTTAAAAAGCAATTTAGTGCAGTAGGGCAGCTTTGTACTAAAGGGATTCAGGAGCTGGAGCCTGAGCTTTGCAATACCTCTGTGTAGGTGCCCCTGTGTCTCTGTGTGTCGTGGTTCAACTGCCTGTGCCAGTCTGCAGCAGCTTGCAGAGGAACAGTGCCGTTGCGTACATACACAGGGTGACACTTCTGTGCCCCAACAGTGATGTTTAAGCCTCTTATCAGTCTGTGTGTACAGAGTGCTGTGGTCTGTGTCTGGTGGTAGTACTTCCTCTCTCTGCAATTCAAATATTTAGTCTTGAGGTTCTACTTTTTTGGTAGGTTTAGTACTTTTCTTAAGACCTTTTGTTTGTACCATATAGCCTTGGTATTTTATGCAGGATATATGATATATAATAAAACCTTAGATGTTTCCACCACTGATACATAAGAGTTGCCAAAGAATCATCTTCACCCCGCTGTCTTCCCTTCTCAGTCCAAAAGATGTTGACGTTAAAACGGACCATTACAGGAAATTACCAGAGCCATGGTGGAAGTATGAGCACTGCTGTACTTTCCATCGAGTTAGATGAAGCAGGCTTGGAGTGGAAATGGATGTGGCACTCTGCTCTCCTTATTCTAAAAGGCATTGAGGACCAAGATAATGGGATAATGCTGCTTGTGTGTGCTTGATTTGAGTTCAGCCAGTTATCTGAAATTGGGGGATACTTACAATACAAAGAAAAAAAAAAATATAGCCAAACACAACCAGAAGTAGATTCCTTTGCTAATAAATTAGTGTTCTGGATTAAAAACTTACTCATTGAGCCTTATGCTTTTTTAATAATAAATTTATTTCCAATTTGTAAAGCTGAATTTTAAAAATGGCTTTTAAAAAGTATATTCTTGATTCCTTAAAGTGGACCATGTAGCATGCTGTTCCAAGTACAGGCAGTGCCCACAGAATTTCCTTAATAAACAAAATGTAAACCAGTTATTTCTGAGAGAATTTCTCTCTGTAAAACCTGTTAAATGAATGCTGGCTTCCATTGCATCCTCTAATAGTACCAGATTAAAAAAAGCTTTAGTTTAGACTGAGATACTTAGGCATAACTTTGTTCTTTATGTGCTTCCTTTCAGTTTGTTTCCCTAAATTGATTTTGGTTGTAATATCAATTAACTATTAAAGACAATTGAAAGTGAACCAGAGTACTTACCTCACAAAACTTCTTACGGTTACATATTAACGTTTTTGACCTCTGCTGTGTTACACACCCTTTTCTGCACTGGTGTTTCTTTCTAAGCTGAGGTAACCTGAATGGGTTTCTTGGGTTACTGTGCAATCATTTGGCTGCGTTCTCCTCTGTGGCCATACGTGTACGCAGGGTGTGGAGGGGAACAAGGAACCGATTCCCTTTCTGAACTGGTACTGGTACTACTTGTATGTACAGCTTGGCTGCCCAGCGGCCAGGCTTCCTTCTGCTGCCTGTACCTTCCTCTTGGGAACGAGAGAGCTTTTCAGTAGCGGGAAAAATAGAAGCAGCACCGGTGGTTTGTGCAGAAGAGGAGGGGGCAGAGGGTGTTCGCGTCTGCCTGTGGCAGGGGCAAGCGGGAGCACTGCCGCCGGGAGCCCTTGCCAGGGCTGCGTGGCCTGCAAGTCCTTCTGCCATCCTGTACCAAGGGCCATCTGCTGCTTGTAGGACCAGTTTAAAAAAGCCAAAGCGGTGTCTGCAGACAGGCAATTGCTGCTGCTTAATACTTCTCTGCAGAAACAGTTTGAATGCAAAGAGAGTATTTCGAGTGACTTACCTCCTCGCTCTGCCACCAATGCCTCTGTCAGTCAGTGTGATAAACTCTGCTTTGTGAAGAGCAACTTTTGTAATGAGTTTCAGAATATCTTACAGACATCTGAATTTAATACCTGCTCTTTGCTAACGGACAAGGGGAGGTGGGGAGGTGAAGAGCTCCAGCACAGGCTGGCAGCCTGCCCGCTTTGCAGGCTGAGCCTGGGCGCAGCGTGCTCCTCTGTGCTGTCCCACAGACCTGCCTGGACTGTACCGGCTTCACTGTCTCTCCTTATGTTCCAGCGTATATCGGTTTGGATGACTGGATTTCTGCATAGAGAAATCCCTGTGCCCACTCAGGAAAATCAGCAGTAAACCAGCCTGGGGTTCTGCCTGGGCAAACCTCCCTCGCCTCTCACCCAAGTTAACTTTCAGTCCTGCCATAGGACTTCACTGCTATAGTCCTCCTATAGCTATAGTCCTCCTATATGCTATATAGTCCTGCTCTATGGACTTTTCAGTCCAGCTGCAAACTGGGCTTGAATCCTCTGACAGTAGCTCACTGTGCCAACCCAGGCTTGTTGGCTCCCTCCCTCCTGCAGTTATGCAGGAGCAGGGCAGAAGCCATCAAAGTCATCCAAACTGACGCCAACTCTTCAATAAGGTTGTGGCCAACGCATTGAAACAGCTTGGTTTTTAATGGGCAGGAAAGAGGCAGAAAACCAGTGGGGTGTGCCATGAATCACATTATGGCTTGGAGGCTAAATTTTGTAATGACCTTCTCATTAAAATACTATTTGAGTTTTCCTTTGGAAATGTCTGCATTAGTAATGAGTAACTCAGAGCTGATTTACAGGCTGAATTTAATCTTGAATCAAAGTGACTTAAAAGGTGATTTTTATCACAGTTTGAATGAGCAAAATCCTTGATTTAAATAACAGATATTACATTTAGTTATAAATATACAGATTTTTAGTAGCTTTCTTGAAGCAAACTAGATTCTAATTAAATAGCAACTATTAAAGCATGTTAGCTTGCAACTAGCTGAAGCTTTTGCCCAAAACATTATCTAGGTGACATTTTATTTCACGAACTCTTTATTTAGGCAGCTAGCGTAATATATTCCTATATACTTGTGCAAATTCTTGGCTTTTATTTTAAGAATGGTGAAGAACATATTCTGACTTGATACAAGTTGCACTTACATAGAGGAATTTAAAATCGATTCAAATATACAAGCTGTCTTTAAGACAAACAGAGCTCAAGATGTGCTGGACTGGGAAGAATTCTTAATGCATCCTTTTGCATTTGAAAGCAGTTTAACTGAACCAAATCCTTTGGGATTTTTGGAACAGATGATTTCTCCCACTCAAAGATTATGTTTACTCAGAGTGGTAGAGGAAAATACACTTCACCGTCCATCAGTTTCTGATCTTTGTAGCCACTATTGGTTGAACTGAAGTGATTAAATAGATTGAAACAAGGAAAAGAACATTTTTGACAAGGGTATGCTTTTGGCACTTGCGAAGTTTTGATGTATTTGCTTGCAAGTGACTTGTGGCAAGCTGATAGCTCAACTTGTCTGTAGAATATGCAAAACGTGGTTACTGCCATCAAGCTTTTGGAGATCTATATGGAGGGCTATAAAATATGGAGTGGCACAGAACTGGTGAATGGAGATCGTTTGCTGTTCTTTCCCATAAAAAATGCAAAGTGTCAAGCTTGTGAGAACCACTTTCAAAGCAAAAAGAAGGCAATTCTTCATGGAGTGAGTAGCAGAACTAGGGAGCTCTCTGCTGCAGACTCTAGAAGACTCACTGTTGGTTTTATAAGGCTAGGCTGACCAGTTTAGCTGGTTTTCTATTTCGGTTTCTATTAAACTTTGACAAACAATATTTTGCCTGAATCTTCAAATTTGTGTGTACTTAACAAAGAAATCTGAAATATGTAGTATTTAAGGATTTTTTTTTTCTTTTTTAGTTTAAACCTGCCCTGATTAAGATAAACATCTCTAATTTGGCTGCAGAAGAGAAGATCTGGAGAATAAGGTCCTGCAACGTGTTAAACTGTGACATGCCAGAAACTCTGATCTCTTGTGCCTGGTGTGGACTGGGGCAGGACCACTGAGGATACAGCTGCATAGCTCTGTCACAGCTGCACAGCTCCCATGAGGCCAGGCTAGTTCTGCTGGGAGGCCTTAAAATAAAATGAAGGTGTGAAATAAACCACTGACTGGAAGGACCCTGGTGTGACAAGTGTTTTTGATACATGGACTCGTATGGACAGCTAAGTGCTACATCTCTACTCTGAAGTACTGGGATGCGAACTAGCTCCAGTTCAGCTACCGCTTTGATGCAGCTTCCATTTGGACATCTCCAGAATCTGCCCTGTGACCCTGAGACCTCAGCTGGATGCTTTTCTACTCTCTTCTGCCTTATCTCAACACTTCAAGACATCTATTTCAAAATCATTTGTCATTTGAGCTCTGCTGTGTGACAGTGAGTGTTTGTAGTGCGATTATTTTGGTGGAGAATTACAAATGTGTGATTTTTTTTTTTTCTCTTTTTGGGGGTGCTATTTCAAACGATGATGGGATTTCAATAAGCTGAAGTATTTAGAATAAGTTCATAGTTGATATTTTGGATTTCTTTAAGCTCCGTTCTCCAGATGAGATGCAAAAAGTATCTGCAGATTTCTTTACTTTCTTGTCACTGCAAGTAAAAGAGATTCATCTGTTGAGATGATTACACAGTAAGATACAGCATGTTCAGAAAACCTTCCCTTCAATTTTCACAGATTTCTGCCCCACGCACCCCCCCTCCCCTGCCCCGCCACCTTGCTCCAAATACTGCTTCTATTTGCAGGCATTTGGGCTGTTCTGTGAAGGCTTCATGTTGAGTAAGAGCAGAGCCATCTTGGCTGGCAGGGTTCCCAGCACTCGGCTGCTTGAGTAGCTGTTGTCTGCAGCTCCTCAGGGAGTTTTGGTCACTTACAGACTTAATTTGACTTTTGAGTACTTGCTAGGTGAGAATGGGAAATGTACGGACTGCCCAACTCTACCATATTGCACTGAACAGGGAGCGGTAGGCATTGAATTCCAGCTGACTCCTTACAGTGGATCTGAGTTGCTGAGGCTATCTTATTTTTGGATGAAGGGATGCTCTGTAATATTTCGGCACAAGGAATGGTTTACTTGTTTCCTTCTACTTCTTGTCCTTAAGTAATTGTTCTTAGTTCTGACTATGTACTTGATTTTGATGCTGTAAGTAATACATTCTTTTGTACAGGAACTGGCTGCCTAGGTTCTTGAGGATAATAAAATGGACAACAATGTCAAGCGGCTTGCTTTCATGTTGACTACTAGATGTAGGGTGGGAACCAAAAAAAAAAAAAGGCCAAGGAGCTAGTTCAGAAAAATGAACTATTTAAAAAAATAATTCACTTTGCTGGAAATATTAATGATGGAATAATGCAAGTTGATTTAAAACTAGATAATACAAATATTGCATGAGAGAAATAACACAAGTAGCATAACTTAAATGACAGAAAATGAACCTTTTTTATCTAAAACCTAGAAGAACCTTTAGTATAAATGTGGCTGATGTAGCCAGCCTGCTGGGGATTGCTGAATTTGCTTCCCAGTCCCTGGAGAGATGTGATATAACTGTTAAGTAACCACAGGGTAATAATAGACTAAGTGAACTTGATCTTCATCTGTGATCAATTAGCTGCAGAGGTGAAAGCTTATGCTTTTTTGTATCTTTCTGCTCGTAACCACTTCTTCTAGGTTGTTTTTCTTTTTAACCCCACTCAGTCTATCACTGGCACTCTTGACAACCTGAGGCTGACAAGGAGCTTTACAAAAGCTATTACTGCCTCTCCTGCAGCTTGGTATCCTGATGCTTCCTCCTCTCTGTCCTTAGGGTCTGGCACAGGTTTGCCACTCAGTATAATATCTAACATAATTAGGATCTTGTGCCATGCTTGGGTTCCTAGGTTTTGCTAAAACTATACAATATCTATTAATGAAGTCATTGTTAAAACCCTTATTCAGATGCTGACAGTGAATGTGAGGGCCAGTGATGATCAGACACAAACTCTCCCTTCTAGGCTGTGAGACCCTGCACAGGGTCTGGTCACCACAAGTAATTGCTGTCAGATCTGCCTGTGTAAATTAGTTCAAGTTCAGTTTGGTTCGTAATAAAGGCAGTACAATTGCAAAGGCAGCTGACATTGACCTCACTGGAGTAGCTGAGGTGTGATGTAATCCCCCTTCCATCATGTTTAATAGCCCTGTGTCCAAAATAGTGCTGAGTGGGCATAAGGAAAAAAGGAGGAAAAAAAAAAAGGGGGAAAAAAAAAAAAAACGGCACTACTGCTGTTGCTGAGGTTTGCTTTATCCTGTGCCTGGGTAGGGAACTGTGTTTTGGTTTTGAAGATAATTGGGCTGTGTGGTGCTCACAGCGCTCTGGGTTGACAGCCCAATAAAATAATCTCTGATTTTAGAGCAGTCAAATACGTAGAATATATTTTTCCCTTTTCAGCACATTTACTTTAATCCCGTAGTAGTAAATAGCAGGCATGTGCTCAGAATATATGCCTGTAGCATCTTTTATATATATATTTACATTTATTAATGTATAATTGAAAAACAAAAAAATATTTTTCCAGTAATAGGCTTTTTATTGCTTAGTTAGTAAAATAGAAGAGTTATGATTTGTACTTCTCTGTCCTGACTGGATAAAAAAATTGAAAAGTGGAAATAACGATGGGGCTGTGGCTCAAACATGGGATTTCACAGCAAGAATGGCTTGGCTGTTGCTGGTATTTTCTTTGTGACCTCCAGAAAGTCACTTTTAACCTGTTAATTTCCACTTTGTTGCCTGTACAGTATGACTGCTAGTGCAAAGGGACTGTGCTGGGGTTTTGTACGCAGGTAAGTCTTTTAAAAATGCCTGATTTATCCAAGCATCATGCACTGCAGTCCTCCAGCGGACAGAATGTTGTCTTCTGTGTTAACTCTGTACAATATGGATTTTTTACTTAAGGCCTCCAAATATATGCCTTCTCATGTCCCTGTCGTGTGTGTCATTGTCATATCCATATCCAC
>NW_009608467.1:8638-18911 GCF_000690535.1 Cariama cristata
CCCCCCCGCCAAAAAAAACCCTGTTAGGTATGGTGACTGAAGCAAGGACCAGTAGTTGATTTTTAATCCTTCTTTCTTTTTCCCCTTCTGCCCTTCCTAGGATGCAGGGGCTTTAATCCAGGATGAATGAATGCTACTATGATAAGCGCATGGACTTTTTCTATAACAAGACAAACACTGACACAGTAGATGAGTGGACAGGGCCAAAGCTGATTGTTGTTCTGTGTTTTGGGACATTTTTCTGCCTCTTCATTTTCATTTCAAATTCATTGGTCATAGCAGCTGTGGTCAAGAACAAGAGGTTTCACTTTCCCTTTTACTATCTCCTGGCCAACTTAGCTGCTGCAGACTTTTTTGCTGGAATTGCCTATGTCTTCTTGATGTTCAACACTGGCCCAGTGTCTAAGACATTAACTGTTAACCGCTGGTTTTTGCGTCAGGGTCTTCTGGACACCAGCCTGACAGCTTCCCTGGTGAACCTCCTCGTCATAGCTGTTGAGCGGCACATGTCGATAATGCGGATGAAGATCCACAGTAATCTCACGAAGAAGAGAGTCACCTTTTTAATTATATCAATTTGGGCCATTGCTATTTTCATGGGTGCTGTTCCTACTCTGGGTTGGAACTGCCTCTGTGACATCACTGCCTGCTCATCCCTAGCGCCTATTTACAGCAGAAGTTACTTGGTGTTCTGGAGCATCTTAAACCTAGTTGTCTTCTTCATTATGGTGGTGGTTTACATAAGAATCTACATGTACGTCCAGAGGAAAACGAATGTCTTGTCATCACACACTAGTGGATCCATTAGCCGTAGGAGAACCCCTGTGAAGCTTATGAAGACTGTCATGACTCTCTTAGGTAAGAGACTACAAACCATGGTGTGCCAGGCTGGCAGTGCCAATTAATGCGTTCGTGTGTTTGTGTTGGTTTGGGTTTGCTTGTTTGTTTGGTTTTTTTAAACAACAAAAAACCCCAATGCCCTAAACCAAACCAAATCAAAAAAAAACCCTCACCAGACTTTCAAGTGCTGGAGGCATTTGGACCTCTGTCTGCTTTAGATAGTGAAATAAGTCTTGCACCACGCAGAAATGCAAAGTAGAGGACTGGTCAACATGTAGAAGAAAAGTGTCTCCATTTCATAGGCAGTTTGTTACAAAACACAAATTATCTACAGGTTTTTTTTGGGGAGGGGGAGGGCAGAAATACAAAATCACTTTGGAGGAAGGCTTGTGACGATTCACAACTACCTAGTAGTACATTTTCAAAATAGTGTTCTTTGATATCTGCACAAGACCATGAATACTATGACTGAATGTGGATATTTTTCTTTGGCCCTTTTCCTCTTGGCTGTTTCCTAAACATACTGACTTCTTCCCCCTGGAAATGCACTTTCCCTGGGGAAAGGAGAGGATGCTTGGTGGGTCTGTGACTTTGCCAGACGTTTGCTTTGCAAGGGGAGAATTCACCTTCATTCTGTGAAGATTGCATAGCATAAATACTTTCAGATGATGATACAGTATGGCCTTGGATCTTTAGATCATAATGTGAGATTTGACATGGATTCTACCTTAGAGACACTTGATATTTGGGCAGCTAAATACTAGCTGTAGCAGTCAATTTTCCCCAGGAAGACTTGAATCTGAGCAAGATGTTTTCTGGAAGCCAGGCATGACGTGAGCATGGCTCGTGCAGCTTGCTGCGGGTGGAACTGGGGGGATGCTGGAACACTTGTGAAGCTGGGCTCAGGTGGTGGGGGACTCTAAAACCACAAATACGGCTTTACCGCTCTGACAACTGTTCTGATGTTGTATGAGCCAGCACAAGAAAGCAGGAGCTTTTGGGAAAGCTGGTGTGCATGTATGCCTGGGACACAGTTGTGGCGTACTACAGCATAGTAGTACTAGAGAGCTCTGGGAGAAAAGTGTCACTTTTATGGAGGTAGGAGTTGCCAGGGTGGGGAGTTCAGGTTAAGGACACTTTCTTCCCCTTGTGGTCTATGAGTGCTGTTTGCACAGTCTGGTATCCGATTCTATTTTTTTTTTTTTTTCCCCCTCCCCTGAAATAATAGTCGTGTAGTACCCAACACCTTTGTCTACCAAATGATGTTTTAAAATGCTTTAGAAGCTGAGATCAGTTAAACTTTACAGTGCCTGACTTTGGAAAAGAAAGTGGACTGATGGTTCAAGCCAAGTACAAGGTTCTCACTTATACTCCTGTGTATTCTGAAGTTGGCTTGTCCACTGCCAGAGCCTTTCCCTTCTAAATCCCTCCCCAGATGTCCTTCCTTTTTTCTCTTTGATTTTATGGCACCTATAGAAAGACAAAGTCATGGTTGTTCCTGTCCCCTCCTTGACTTGCAGGGGCAAGATTCAATCTTTTGCCCAGCCTGAAGCTCTTGTGCAGTGAAACTTAAACTATCCACCTGGAAGGAGAAAATCCCTGCAGTAAAACTCTGAATTGCTCCAAATATGATCCTACACTAATGCATAAGCATTGGGTAGGCTAGTTAACTGCTGCATTGAAAAGAGACAAAAAGAAAAGTGCTTTTAAAAAGCCATTCTCTGAGCATGTCTATTGAAGGCAGAACAGCAGGCTGCTTTCTGGGAAGTCACCTAAAAATAAATCATCATGCATAGCCCTGTCTAATTTATACGTATATTTATATAGTTAATATTACTTTGTGTTTGTATAAGCCAAGTTGGAGGGTGCTGAATGAGTGTTGGAATAGCACTGTTAGCTCTCGGTACCGTCTGTGTGTGCTTGCAGGTCAGAGCAGAGAGGTGGTCTGCGCACAGGGGAGGGCACTCGGCCGGCTGATGTTGGCAGGGCAGCGAGGGCAGCTGCTGTTTGCTAATCCATCGTGGTCCCTTAGCCTCTGACAGGTCTTCAGTGCTCACCGCGGTCATGCTGCTCTATGGAAATAAACCACACTTTAAACTTCTTTTTCAACTTGTTCTTTCTTTTACTAGGGAGAGAGGCCTTAGGACTATGGGTTGATTTAAAGATCAGCATCAGCTTTCTCTTACTCACAGAATATGGCTTTTCATCCACCAGTTTAAACTAACTCGGGCAAAGCATTTACTGATATTCTATGCTGGCCCAGACAAATTTAACTTAGAAAGCCCGAGTGCTACTTTAGAGATCATGATTTTGTATATTTACTTTGTCAGTCAGAAACAAAACCAAAACAGAGCCTTCTTCCAAAGAAATTGAGTTAGTGCATGTGTTGCTGGGTACAAGATCTACCCCAAACTCCTGTGTCAGAAGAAGTGTATCTTGGCATGTTTGTTCATATCAGTTCTCCAAACTTTGACTCCGAGAGGCTTTTTATTAAATGTTTATTTCTAGAAATGAGAATATATTTTTTTAAAACAGTTTGAAATGTGCATTCCTGGCCAAGTCATTCAAGCATGCTGTGCAAAATGTATTAGAAACTGAATAGCACACTTCTGGCTTTCCAATTACTAAAGGAGTCATGAAGTGACCAGTGATTCTTCCAAAATGCTGCTTACATCCACTGATGCAACAACCTACAGCTATATGCAGCATGTGGATTTTGCCCAAGGCAGTTATTTTCAATGGCTTGTTCCAAAACATCTGAAAATATTTTGGAGTACACGCCTGATACACTCTTAACTAAAAGCGATTCCAAAATGCTCCATTGCTGGATGAAGCATGATGAGAACCAGAGTTCTTGTTAATGTGCTCTGTTGGTTTCAAGGGAGGTTCAAGACAAAATCCTACTGCCCCGTGGAAAGAGGCTGCGTGTAGCTGGGTGCTGCTGGCATGCTGCTCTTCCTGACTGCCTCCACCTCCTTCCTTGGGGAGGGAGGCTGGGCCTGTGGCTGGCTGCCCCTCCAGCAAAACATTGTTGTCTGCTCTGGGTGTTCTCCTCCTGTGATCCTACAGTTAAGAGTTGGGGGAATCTGGGTCTCGGTGTGACTTCATGGACTCATGGTGATCACAGCTGCAGGTGGCTTTTTGCACCACGCTTTGGGCTTGGATGGCCCCTTCCAGAGGCTGGGACTCGGGTCCCTGTCATCTACATTTTTCTACTGTAACCCCTAAAATGCTCTGTCGCAGGATAGGAGCAAGGCTTTCCCTTTGGCATGCTAAACCATTGGCAGTTATCTGGTTGAAACTGGAAGATGTGAAACCTAGCAAAAGGGGCTAAAATCCTCTTAGGCTGACCTTGTGGCATAGTCCTAGCTAAGCTGGTGACTGTAGCTTTGAAGAAGGCTGGCTGCAGGTGTGCGGGTATGTGATTTTTCAGATGGTGTGTACATGGTAGCTCATCTGCACTTGGCAGTGAGATTCCTGAACTGAAATAACAGCTTTGGGGTGGATGATTTTCAGTTTCAGTGAATTTATAGTTTAATTGGTAACTTGCTGGTTTAACTTGGGCACACATGTGGCAAAGGCAACTGGAAGCTACTACACTTTTTTTTTTTTCCCCCCCCTCAGCGCTGGCATACTCAGGAACAGCTTTGATGTGTAGAATTTTATGACATGATGCTGCTGAAGCAACAGTAGTGCTTCCAGGTACACAGGAATTCATTTTCAAGCAGAGATGATGTAATCTACAAGGAAATCCATGTTTAAATCTAATGGAAAATCCTCAAACTAACCTTGAGGCATTGTGATGCCTGATCTCCCATAATCCAGTGGGAAGACTCGGAGCTGTTCTTCTGATCCATGTTGCATCTTGGCTATATTTCATGTAACTTCTGTGACTTTTAGAGAGTCCCAGAAATAAAATTCTTTTGGAAATGTGGCACTTTGTCAGGGGGAGGAACTCCTATGGGGTAAAAAGCCTGCAAACAAGAAAATTACCAAAGGACTAAGACAAAGGTGTATATTTATGCTTAATCATGGTTCCTTCTGAAAACTCTGTGGTAAAAATTGCAAAATCTGAGCAAGCTGCGAGTTTGAACCATACCTGGCTTTCATCCCCGCAGTGCTAAGAGCAGAGTGTGAATCGCTTGTGTTGTCTCCATACAGAGCAAAATGTATTTTTGATGGAGTCAAAGCAACAGCCCCATCAAAGCATTAGCTATTAACTTTGATACTGTCACTGCATTGCCCCCTGTCCTTGTCTTCAGTCATGGTGCAGGGGAAATGTGTGAAGAGATGTTTGCAGATGTCTTTTATCTTCCCTTACTTTTGCCACTGAAACCTTTTAGGGTTTTGCCTGTATAGGTAGACAGGAATATATCCTAGGAGGTCACGGACTAATCCTGCCTGCAATCTTGGGGTTTTGTTTGAAGGAGAGATTTCTGTGTCTTTTGTTAAATGTGGCTTTGGGGTCCCTTTCCCCTCCTGCTGACTTCCGTGAAAGCAGGGTTGGGCCTTGCATGCTTTGTGGTACAAGTGGTCAAAATGCTTTCAGTGCTTGTTCTGAGGAGGTTTGTTACTGTCTTGATTTCTGCATGGACCTGGCAACTTTGCCAGTGACCCTTGGTGGCTAACGAAAGCTCTCTGTCCAAATACTTACCGAGACTATCAAGTAGACATAGTATTGTTGTCTGGGTGGTCTGGTTCCAGTGCTTGTTAAGATGGGTGGGATTTACTGGTGAGCCCCAAGGCAATAAATCAGTACAGTGTTTTCTCCATTGTGGACTGTAAGAGAGAGTTGGTATCATAACTGCTTACTCAGCATGCTGGAGCCAAACCAGTGTGTAGTATAGAGACTGACCAGAGAAAACAAGTGTTGTGGTAGCAGCTTGCAGCTCCTGATGCCAGCGGGCAAGGGAGGAATGTTACTGATGCTAACCAGTATCTCAAAACTAACACCATGAAATTAGTACTTAGCATCACAAAAATCTTGGTACGGTAGGGTAGAAAATGCAGTTTCTGAAGGAGGTGGTCTCTTGCCTTTCTGTTCTGTACAATATTGCCAGGAACATAGTAAATCAGTTTGAATTTTGTCTGGACTCCAGGAACATAATTTGCAGCAAGATCTGTGGTACCTTGCCGTGGAGACATTTTTCAGCAATCCTAATGCTTACTAAATCACATGAATTTACTTTATATACAATTATGGCCTGTCCATCAGGTGGGCAGAGTGTCCATTAATATCCTCGATGGGGAGAAGCGCCCACCGCTGCTGAAACCAACCCGTGTGCGCAGCGCAGCTCAGCTGACGGGACGCCTGAGGTGCCGCCGAGCCCTGGCTCCGGTGCTCCCCGGGTCCTGCCGTGAGCCAGGCTGTCCTCCCGCTCCTTGCTTTCACAGCTCAGGTATGGGAAAACCAGCGGCTTTAAAAAAAGGAGCTCGACTTGCTTTCCTTACCAAAATTGTTGAAGAGATACCAACATCCCCAGGAGAGCTTTTTAGTGTGTAGCTGCTATCATCCTTATTTGTTTGATTATTTTTTTTTTCTAAACCCAAAAAAGGGGAAACTCTGCTGTTACAAATGATTGGAATTTCCTCAGTACGTTGTTCAAACTGCGACTGTTGTGCAGAGTTGTAATTTTCTATTTCTGTATGTCAGACAGCAATTGTGGCTTGAGCTAAGTTAGTATTATCATGCACATGGCTACTCCTTCCTTGGGCTCAAGGCGCGGGATGAGAGGCTGCGGTGCCGGGGGGAGGCAGGAGGGCAGATGGGGCAGCTCAGGGCCCCTCCCAAGCTCATGGCCAAGGGCTGAGTTTGGTCGCAATGTTCCTCCTCCCCACCAGTCCTGCCCACACCCCTGCCTTTATGGTGGGGTTGTACAGTAATATTGAAAGATGAAAATGCAGTATTGAACTTCCTTCTAAGCTGTGTTTTTTATGCTTTCTTCATGTTGTCTTCACTCTAAGATCTGTTCTCCCTCATTCCCCCTTTTTTTTTTCTTTTTTTTTTTTTTTCTTTTTGAGGCCTGGTGGAAGAGGAGTGTGTTGTCCTACTTTGTCTCTTTCAGCTTTTATTATCACCTTGTGTCTCACTACTTCCTCGCGGAGGCCGTTGTCATTCCTGCCTCACAGCTGAAACACGAGGAGAACTCTGCTGCTCCTGGCCTTGTTCTGCAGTTTCTTGCTATGTTTTAGGGAAATGCCTCTCTTGCAGAGTTTTCTTGTTCCCACATCACTACACTCTTATTTCTTCATACTTTTTGTCTTTTTTTTTTTTTTTTTATTCTGTTGTTTGCTTCATTTCTTTGCCCTGACTGCTACGTTCTTTGGTTCATCTTTACTAACTTATCTGTTTCTTTCTCTCTTTTCATTTACAACTGAATTTGTTTCCTGGATCCAAGTTGTTGGGTCTCAAGTAGCCAGCACGCACAGCCGGGGAGGGAGTAGTTGAGAGAGGTGGGCTGCTGCTCTGACTGGGGAGCCAGCGGCACTCGTGTGTTGCAGACAATGGCATGCATCCTATGCTAGCTGTGGGGTTTCCAGCCAGGACATGTTTAAATTATGTGACTCTTGTTTTAAGAATTGGGCAGCATGCCTGTAGCTCTGCAGTCAGCTGTAGTGCGACAGAAGACATGTTTCTTCTTTGGATCATGTTGTGGCAGTGGTAGAAGTGGACCACCTGGTATCTTCTCCTCCTGCATACAAGAGAGAGCTGAAGAGAGGAAGTCTGCGTTAAGAGCGCCTGTCCTTTGCTTGTTAATGCTCTAGAGCACTTGTTTATCTATCAGCGTGGACAAATCACTGTTGTGATGACCTTTCCCCACTTGTGTTTGAGCTGATGCTCTCAGCAGCTGAGTTCTTGCTCCCTGCAGCCTTCTGAGAGCTGCCCTGCCTTGTGCTCAGGGCTTGGCATAGAAGCTGTAGTAGATGTAATTTTGCTACTGTCATTAGAACTTTGTCTTTTCCTGCTTTTATCATTTTTGTGTAGAATTTTGATGAATGAAATAATCTTGTAAAATGCAAAAAACCCCAAGCCCCTAGCAGTTTGAAGTCATCTTTTTTTTTTTTTTTTTCTTCTTCTTTATTTCTAGGTGCCTTTGTTGTATGCTGGACCCCTGGCCTGGTTGTCTTACTGCTCGATGGTCTGAACTGCACCTACTGTGGGATTCAGAATGTTAAAAGGTGGTTTCTTCTCCTGGCCCTGTTGAACTCTGTCATGAATCCCATAATTTATTCATACAAAGATGATGAGATGTGGAGTACCATGAAAAGGATGATTTGTTGCTCCTCTGAGGATAAGAGTCAGGACAGACGCTCATCGAGGATCCCCTCGACAGTTCTCTGCAGGAGTACGGATACCTCAGGGCACTACATTGAAGATGGCATTATTCAAGGGACAATTTGTGGAAAAGGAGATCTTGGTGACAAAGGAAACTCCTGAGCTATTCAAGGAACTGACTTGGCTGGAAAAGGAGAGGGGGAAGGGTGTTGTAAGAGAAGATTGACTGGCAAAGCTAGTAAACAATATACCCACTTTGTTCCAGAGCCTAAACTCCAGTGTTAACAAAAGTTCTTATAAATAATTGCCTGATGGAAAAACACTTTGTAATGAAGAAAACTTTCTGTGCTGCCATCTTTCTCCTTTTTTTCTTTTAAAGTACATGAAATTGTTTTTTTCATTTGAATGGAATAAATACATCTCAGAGACTTGTGCATGAAAACAAAATGTAAGCAACATAGTGAGACCCTCCTTAAGCTCCTACAGAGAGAATAAACCTGCCTCACTGTGCAGGCTTGGCATTACTGGAGTATTTATGCTTTGAACAGTTTCTGTGCATCTTGAGGAGGATCATGGGCTTGGTTGGGCAGAATTGTGACCCGTTTTCTTGGTTTACGAAGTTCATGAAATAGTTCATACTTACCGTCTCTCTTCCTTCTCCCTATCTTGCTTTCAAAATAGGTAATTTGATGGTTTATTAAAGCTATGCCAGAAACCTGGCTGTGGTGGGAAGCTCAGACCGAACACCAGTGTGCGTGAGTATGTCTGACCATGGATTGTCAGGATCTGAGAGTACAAAAAGCACAAAAGCCTTTGTTACTTCCACAGTGGGGTGAATGCTGCAAGGAGTTATATTGCACTCTCTGCTGCTGTTGTGTAGGCAGGGGTTGAGGGTGGATTAACAGAAGAGCAGCATGGCTGTGTTCATTATGCTCATTTTTTACTTCCCCAGATAACATCAAATGGGTGTGCTCACCCCTCTTTAACTGCTATGCCACTGAGAGAAATAAAATCCAAAACTCTGTTTTAAGAGGGCAAACTTTTAAGAGAAGTTTAAATACACGTATATGCAGGTTCAATCAAGCTATTTAAAATAGAAATTCGTTTACAGGAAAAAAGCCTGAAACTAGCCTAAACCCCTACAAGAGTACAGTATGCACTGATTGTCTGACCTTGTCTGAACTACATTTAACCTCTGATTTGCAAGCAGATCTTACTGGAAGGTACTTGAGGAAAAGGCCATGAAACAGCAAGCAATGAAGGGCTTCCAGCATTGTGACTAATCAAGTCTAGTGTTGATGCAGCCACATCCCAAAAAGCTGAAGTTTTGACTCATGGAGTGTGCTCTAATGGAGGATGTAGCAATTTAAAGCTCTAGGGTAAAGTTTTAAAATTTAAACTTTTAAACTAAAAATGGGAATGTAGATTTCTTGGTACTCTAAAAACCTGGCTCCTGCCGTTTGGTTTCAACAGCAGTGAGCTCCCTGCTACCAAGAGGAGTTACCTGTGTTGTGTTCTAGGGGAAGTCTGATCCTTGGTATTAAAGCAGGTGACTACAACCAGAGGTCACTTTGGAAAGTTTTGGAAGTTTTGACCACTTGGAATTGTCAGAGAACACCACCAAAAGCATATTGTACGAGGCTGAAAGATAAAGATCAGCTGTAGTTTGGGCAAATTATTCCTTTAGTGCAACTTGCATGTGGATATCTGGACTGTGTTGGTCAAAGCAGAACCAGCGCTTGGCTCAAAGGCCAAGTTGCAGTTTTGTAAAGGCCGGGGGGGATTACGTAGCAGGCCTTAGCTCACAAACACAGCAAGCCCCTCTTCAGAGAGCTCACCCATAACACAAGTTACCTTGTAGGGATATGGCCTAACATTCAAGGTAGGTGCTGTATTTGAATAACGCTAAAAACATTTACTCATGTTTTTTGCAGTTACAATGCAATGTTCTTGTGCAAATGCTACTTCGTTAGTTTGGTGTTTTGAAAAGTATGTGAAGTGGTGCTTTCTAGAGTTGGTTAGTGTGGTGGGTTGACCCTGGCTGGATGCCAGGTGCCCACCAAAGCCGCTCTGTCAGTCCCCTCCTCAGCTGGACAGGGGAGAGAAAATATAATGAAATGCTTACGGATCAAGATAAGGACAGGGGGAGATCACTCA
>NW_009608468.1:0-30723 GCF_000690535.1 Cariama cristata
TCCGGGCCGCCACAGCGCACGCGCGAGCCAAGGCTCCTCCTCAGGGCCCCGCCCCTTGCCGTAACGGTCGACGCCTCCTATGAGGCGATAACCGGCACCGGTAGCATAACCGGCACCGGCAGTATAACCGCCCCGCTGTTTCCCAACCCGCGGTCCCCTACTGGTGACGGAAACCGGTGAAGCGGGGTAGAGGGAGGTGAGGCGGAGGCTGACCCGGCCGCCCGCCCGCCTCGGGTGGCGGTAGGGGCCTAACGGGGAAAGGGCCGGACCGACCCCATGACCGCCTTTGGGGTTTGGCGGGAGGAGGTCGGGCGTGCAGCCAGCCCGGGCAGGCTTGGCTTGCGGTAGAGCCTGCCTCCGGTGCCGTTACGGGTCTGCCGGGGACGACTGGGTCCGGGGGAAGCCGGAGCCACCCGGTAGAGACTGGCCCGAAGATGGTGGGGGGAAAAGTGACCTCATCGTCAGGACACACACCGACCCCAGCTCTGCGTATCTTTTCTACGCTACCTGTGACTCGGGAGGCTGCTTCTGTTGTCCTTTGGGTTTATGTGCACACGTATTTATGATACACAGTGTCTCGCTGCTGCTGTTTTGACAGGAGACGGTCACGCTGTTCTACCCAAAGTGACTGAAACACCTTGCGGTACAGAAATAAATCACAGAAAGCAGGTGCAGCTTTCACCCTGTAAGAGGCCAACGCGAAGCGTGTGCGTGATTTTAAGTCCCACTGAAATCCTGAAACAGGATTCTTCCACACTGCCAGCGTGGTTGTGGTCTCCGAGAAGGAAAACTTAACAAGGGGCAGAGGGAGGCACCTCTTGGGCTGAGGCAGGGTGGGATGGCTTCCACCCTTTGCTGCCCAATTCAAATTCAGGTTTTTATCCAAGGCTGGGGCTTTCAACGGTTACCGATTTGCACAAAGGCGCTGATCTGACTTTAAAGTCGTGGCTGCGTTTTGGGGGAATTTTTCTTTGTTTTTTCCTTCTGCTGGAACTTTTAAGGCGCCAGCTCCATTCAATGCAGCCAGCTGCTTGCTGCTGTAGTGCCAGACATGGCAGGGATCGGCAGAGGCCATGCTTCCTCCAAGGTTGCAGCTGGCCCCAATGGTGGCCACTGCATGTCTTGGTTAAGGGAGAGTTTGCTGCGCAGTGGGCTACCTGGGGAGGATCCTGACGCTGGACACGCTCCCTCCTTGACACAAGCTGGTCCGTTCTCTCTAAGAAAAACAAAACATAATTATAAGCTTTTGCACCCACTCTGGGTGTCAAGTAGCAATTGTTGGCAGCCGGACAGTTGTTCACCTAGGAATGTAATAACAATACCTATCTTTCTTCAATCGTTTCAGTAAATACATATTATTAATTCACGTCACCATATTCCTTTGAAATTTTGTGGAGCGATACTGTAAGACTGCCCTATTTATTGGCTAGCCCTGGTAAGCATTAAACCACATTGTGTATGTTACAGTATTCATATGCTTCATTTTATACAAGGGAGATCAAAAGTGGAGTGCACGTACTGTGACGTACCAAACACAGCATGTTATTAATTAATATTAACATGAACATTAGTGATGTAATAACTCTGGTTATTACATTGCTAAGGTCTGGAGCGCTGAGTACGCTTGAGTTCCAAGTGCCTGGCCCAGGCAGCGAGGACAACAATTTTAGAAGATCACTGGTGGGAAACTTTCCTGGGATTTTTAGCAGAATAAGATAATTGAAGTCCCTGCTGTGCTTTTTTTTCATGTCAGATGGAAAAGCTGAGAATCGCTGAGGACCTACTCAGGCTGTGCGGGTGTTCTGCCGGGAACGCCAAAGCCGGTCACAGTTTCCTTAATCCCCACTGGGTAAAGCAGCTGGACTTGTGGACTTAACCCTGAGGCAAAGGAGAAAATTAAAGGGTTCAAAACATCACATCCCTGAAGTGAACTTTCCACTAAAAATACATTTAGCAAAGTAAAAGGGAGCAATATATATATATATTTAAAAAATACAATTTTGTACCTACTCTTACAGATTGCCCATCATTTGCCATTTCAGTACGCAGAAAAGATGCCTGCCAGGAACCCTTCACATACACCTGGATGTTTTATTTACACATTTGTTTCCAGCAGATTATTTTTAACCGAATTGCCTGCATTTGTGGCACTGCAGCAGAGGACTTAATGGCCCTGGGATAAGACGAAACCTCCAGCATGGCCCTGGACAATAGATCTTTCCGTGCGAGAGCTTCCCAAGGACAGCACGCGCTGTGTGCCCTCGAGAGCATAAGGGAGACTGACACCTGCCGCAAAAATCATCCCGTGGCTTGTCCAAAATGACCAAAAAAAGTGCGTCCTGGGTTTCAGGAGGTTATGATGCAGCATTAAAATAAATGCTGAGCAGCTTTTATTTATGTCTTTCAAATTTTTAAGGTTTCCTCATTATTTACTATGAGGAAACAAAATCAGAAAGAAGGCTGTGTGTTAACATGGAGGTCTCACATCACTCCTGCTGGGAGAAATACCACGTACCCCAAGGCTTGCAGCAAAATCAGAGCAGCATTAACTAGCTATCAGCAAGCTAGTTAAGCTAGTTAGTTACATACTTGCTAATTAATAAGTTGATTATTATCCTAAATTTTAGATTGGAAACAACTATCCGGTAACTACTTGCCAACCCCTTTATCCCTATATATGGAGATATATGTTTATATATCCACATATGCATACACTTTGGTGATAAATTTCTATTTACTGATTCCTTACCACCATTAAAATGTTTAATAGGAAAAGCCTAAGTGGAAAGCTTGAATAGATACATTTCTCTTGGCTCTTTGTCAGGCACTAAAGAGGTTTCTTAGATATCGATCTGAGATGGCAGGTCCTCTCCCTGGTGTCAGCGAATGACCAGCAAAACCTCGCACCTATGGCTGTTGCAGCCCCTCCAGATCACGCTCTCATCACCGCTGGTCGCGTCCTCTGAGCTCCCAGGGCGGACTGAGAAGAAGGATGTGGTTAAGAAATGGGAGTCAGGATGCAGAGCTTGCCCGGGACGTGGCTTTGCTGCGACGGTTGAAGTGTGTAAAGCTTTATCTGTGCAGAAGACGGCGTGCAGCTCTGCTCCCCGGTGGGCAAGACAGGAGTTTGAGGTTGCACGCTGAGACTTACCAATCCCTCCTTGGGTACCAGGCAGGGCAGCTGCCACAGTCACCCTTATTTTCCAGCAGCGAATTTTCCTCCAGTTCCTGAGCATTTGGTGGATAGGCAGCGAGAGGACTGAGTGCCCTTCCCTGGCACAGACAAACTTCATGTGCTCAATGGTGATCATCATTCTCATGATATGAGCCATTTTCCCCAAATCTTTCCTGGCAGCTGACTTTAAACATCCAAACAATTCCAGAAACTGGTTGTGGTTGTGGTCTAGCTGGCTACCAGAGATGGCCAATGCAACAGTTCTTCCCAAGGTCTCCCTCAAATGATCTTTCAGTAATGAGAAGGAAGCCATTTGCTCTTGGCAGTGAAGTAACTCGGGGAGAAGTGATAAATCAAACCATGCTCCTACTTTTTTTGCTATTGAATTCTTTAGGAAGTGAACCGTTTCACACATCATTACTACCTCAGTGTGGGTCTCAATAGCTTCAGGCTTTATGATGGAGGTACTAAGGCGGCCTTTCTTTACTGTGCCCAGCGTGTTCTCATCAGGGATCAAAAGGGTGCTTACACCTTCCTCCTGTAAATCTGAAAAGACTTTTTCAGGGTCTCAAAATGCTCCCTACATCTCACCATCAGTGTCTGTAGCTTCCTGAGGGTGGGCTTCTTCCAGCATTTCTCCCAGGCAGCAAATATTGGGATGTGAAATCAGGATTTTCTTGGGCGTGACTTTCATAACTACTCAACACTAGGGCTTGGCGTTTCTCATCCACCCTGTTAGGGCTTTCCCAGTTTTAAGCCGACAGACCTCACTGTGTTTGGACAGGGCCTCCTTGTTGAGTTCAAAGAGAAGCTGGCTCTTTTCCTCCTCAGCAGCCTTCTCTAAAGATATCCTTCTGTCTGTCCCAACAAGGCTTTTAGCTGCCTCAAAAATACATGCTCAGGGACAAAGAACGATGCCCTTGGGGCCACAAAGGCACAAGTCTTGGTGAAGGCTGCCTTTGCAGAGAGCATCTCCATTTGGGGTTGGGGCGGCTGGTGGCTCTGGCCTCTGATTTTTAGGGGGTACCAGGCTCCCACCTCCTCATCCAAAAGCAGGGGATTTGCTCGGGGTGCTGGGTTGGTTTTCTTTTTTGGGGCTCGTTTGCCCAGAGATCTTGCCATGTAACCACCCCCGCCTCCTGGTGCTTTCCAGCATTTAGCAAGCAGATTTTCTACCACCTTCTCCATAATAATTCCTGTGCTAAAACCTTCTGAAAAAACAATGCTGGCGAAAGCAGCATAAAAGGCCATGAAAAAATAAAGAAATGCTGGCTTTGTAACATTAAACTGCTCACTGGGTACCCTTGCTTTATTTTTGTAATTTTTCCACTGAAACGTGGTCTTTTAGCATGTGATACAAACCACAAGAGAACCCAAATCAGAAATAATTACTTACTGCCACCACCGCCTACGGAAGCCATTGCCTGGGCTTATCCACTGCTTCCCAAAGAGCGGTGTATTCCGAACAGTACACCTGCGTTTTAGAGAGGAAAAAAAAAACACCACAGAGTGAAAAAATAAATCAGTAAAGTCTTTTCTTCTGTCAGCAGCTGAGGGTGCACAAACCAGGACATGTCCTGGGTCTAGAGCTTCTAGTAGCCGTCCTTGCTTGGGGGAATAAAACCCATGAAGAAAAAAGGAGCTACTTGATTTCCCTTGTTTTTTTTTTTTTTGCCCATTTGGGCCCATCTGAATTTCCCCTGCTGCAACTTTTATTTCAGGGAGTTATTCCACCTTGGAAAATAACAGCTCTTGGTGGCACCGTCCCTGTCTCCTCGGGTGGAGGGGTCACTGGATGAGTTTCGGATGGTACCCAACCTGCTCTGGGTGCCCCCCAAATGGCACCTGACCCCCAGGAGGTTCCAGGGGAGCACCAGGGTGCCCAGAGGCACAAGGACACGGACCTGCCTGCCCTGGTGTGCACCCACATGACCCCCACCGCCCCGGTCCCCCCTGATGCCCACCCCATGTCGCATGTGCACCCTCACCCCAAGCCCCCCACGCACCCCAGGGCCTTACGGGTCCAACCCGGGGCTCCTTGCACCCCACAGCAGGGCACCCTGGCCCATGTGCCCAAGCCCTCTCACGGACTCCTCTGAAATGTTCCTCTTAGGTACAGATATGTCTTTAAGGGAATATAAAATGTCCTCCTGCAGCAGCCTGCAACATTTTTAATCCAAAAATAGCTTTCTGGGGGGAAAAAACTCAAAACCTGAGAGTCTTGCATCAGGTTTTGTTTGCAAATGCAGGCAAATCTGGAATACTTGCTTATTCCTTTTATTGAACCTGCTGGCTGATTCGATTACATCCCTGGAAACGCATGTGCAAATCGGTTTTCCAGCCTTTTGAGGGCACTGCCTTCCACGGCGACGTCTCCAGCGACTGCTGCCAACTTCTCACTAACGCAGTGTGCCATAAGATACGCTGTTAGATGCTGATGCCCACAGCTTTTGGCCGCTTGTTGCTTTCAGCGAGCTCATAGCCATAAATCTCTTCATTCTCAAATGCAGAATAGTGCTGTCTGAAATGACTTACCCTCAAGAAACACGTTAGCGACAATTTAATCTCTTAAATTAAGCAGGCTGAAGCACGGCCGTCCCTTTGTCGAGCGCTTACTGGATAGAAGGGTCTGATGATGAAAGACTGGAGAAAAAAAAAAGGGCGTCGAATTGAAAAACCCTGGGGAGATGAATGTGAGATAACCAAAAGAGAAACATTTATAGTCTGAGTCTCGGCTGAAGTGATTTCCCCTCCCGAGCAGAGAGATTTCCTTCTCGGCTTCATGGGAAGCGCCTGAAGGAGAGATGCTGTGCAGGCACCTTGGAGTGGCAATAAATCCGATTATAAGAATCAGAGTAGACAGTTAAGACTACACAAGTAAGCAAATTTATTTTAAGACAGAACAAATATCGTGGCAAACAACAATATGCAAATTCAGTTGAGAACAGGGGTAAATATCAGACTTTTTTTTCAAATTGATATAAAATATAGTCAGATTTTATTTTGTCCAAAAAGCAGCTCGCGTCAGGGGCGGGGGGTGGTTTGGGAGGGGATGTGTCTGTTCACGCCATCCAAGTTGTCTGTCACCTGCAAAACCTCAGGCTTGGGAAGCGGCTCCTCTGCCAGTGGAGATGAGCGATGCCAGGAGGAGATGGAGGTGCTTTTGGGAGCTCCGGCTCCCCTTGACTCCAATTTTCTGCCTCCATTCTCAGAAAAAGCCAATTCTTGCCACAAAGCAAGGAGCAGGTTCATCCCCTCCAAGACCCTCGGTGCCCACCGACCACCTACGTACAGATGGGGTGGTCACGGGGATGCCGGCTGCCTTTTAGGTTGGGCATCTTTGAAGGCACCTACATCTCCTCTTCCTCGCAGGCTCCTGATGGATCGACCTCCCACGGCTGAGCCTGAAAAGCCAGCGAGGGAGCAGCTCACCTCGGATGCTGGAGGAGCTGCTGCGGCGTGAACAGCACAAAATCCCCTCCTGGTGCGAAGGTGGTGGCGCGCTGCTTTCTAGAAAAGCCATCCCAAATAAAAGCAGACATAGAAAACATTAGATTGTCAATGATGCTTTGAAACAAATTCAAGTTTATCATTTTTCTTTTGTCGTGAGCGTGTGTGTGTATGTCGACTTCATACAAACAGACAAGAAAGACATTGTGAACTTCAAGCTCTGGATCGGCATGTCGTCAGTTAGCATCCCCAGAAGCACCATCGGATACGGAAGAGTTAGCACCAGAGAGTTTGGAGGACCTAACTGATAACATGCGTCATTTGGAAAACCTGGGGAGAGGTTGGGAATGGGCGGTGGGGAGGACATGGTACAGTCCATTAGAAACAATACAAGGCAATTCATGAGTTTTCATACAGTACAATACAGTCACTGATCAATTAACCCTTTCAGTACAGTACATGACAAGTATCACTTTGCACCCTGTTAACACTAGGAAAGGAGGCTTTGGGCTGGAGGGAGGTGGCTGGTAGTTTAACCCTTCTGCCTTTTAATTTCAGGATCTGCGGATTGCTTCGGCTGCTTTTCAGATGCATGTCTGTCCCGCCCCAGCTCAGACAGCCCATCCCTGGCCGGGCTCTCGAGGGGATGCACTGGTGGACCGGGACAGCACCAGTCCATCCGCCCGCAGCGAGGTCTTCACCCAAATTGTCCTGGTTTGGCCAGGGAAACGGAGAGTCACCACCCCTCTGCCCCGCGCCAGCCGCTGAACCGATGAAAAAAACCTCAAATTTGCATTTCCCCCGGCCAGTTCTGGTGCCGAAACACGCTGAAAGGGTTCAGAGGTTGAGTTCAGATGGCCCCAAGCCAAACCCACTTCTTCCCTCGGGCGTAGTGAGAACAGGGTCCATTGGAAAAGTGCTAAATTACAGTACATTGGCATTTCCATATGTCAACTATTGAACAGCAAAACAGATTGTTTGAAAACAGAATCAGATTGTACAGTAAGTTCACACTTAATTCTTCACCGTTTCTACACTTGTAACACATGCATTTTATTTCCATTAGTTTAATGCCAGTAGGACCAACATCCTCCAGAACAATGATCTAACATTAAACAAAACTTCCTAAGAAAAATATTAAGCATCACATAAAGTTTCAGGAATATCTGTTAATTAGCATCACAAGGTACTCAGTTTTACATTTAGGAGTTTTCATGCCATGACTTTAAAACACCTTTTGGTTAATATCCTGGGGGGTGGAGGGAAACAAACCCAAAAACCAAACCAATCCCCCCCAAAAAAGGAACAGTTGGGGAAATAATATATCTATCTATATGTATGCACACACACACACACATGCACGTACACGCGGAGAGGTGCATGGGTGTGTGTGCATTTTGAGACTGCTTCCTGCAATGCACAATTTGTTTTGATAAACTTGACTCATTTCAAGGGCATTTGCATGGGTCCAAAAAGACTTTCAAGGAAACAAACTCTAAACTATTGAAGCAAATTAAAAAGTCTCTCTTAGAAAAAAAGAAAAGGTCCGTAAAACATCGCCTGTGTGCCATTACAATGCATTTCCCATGAGCTATCTTAAAAGCTAAACAACTAAAAATCCCTACCAGAGCTTTTTTCCCACCTAAAAGGTCCTTCCAAAGCAAGAGGTGCTGTGCTAGGCTTTGCATTTGAGCCTCACGTGTGCCGTGCAGGAGAAAACGCTTACTTTTACCTTCTCGAAGTTTAAGATGCCAACTCCAAGGGGCAAAAAACTACACCTGCGAGGGAAAATAAAAAAAAAAAAGACCTGTTCCATATTCCCCCTTCTCGCGAGCTTAATTTCCAAGGACTCAAGGAGACCAGTGAGCTCGCTGGGGGGGTGAATTTTGTGAAGGGTTCGCCTATATCCTTGTGACAGCGAGCGGGATGTAGGCTCAGCGTCACTTTCTGAAGGGGCTGTCCCCTCAGCCGCTATTGTTTTAGGGGGCTCAGATATAGCAGCAACATTGCCAGGTGCTATTTCTTTAAAGCTAGATTTACCGGGTTAATTTGGCTGAGGGACGGAAGTAAAAAAAAAGAAAAATCTGGATTCTATTTACATTTCCATTTTTAAATCCAACGACAGAAGATATAAGAGCATAATACTTCAGGCTGCTCAAGGTCTGTGGTTTTTAACGACCTTCCATTCCCACTCAATACCCAAACCCATGAAGGTCTACTGAAGAAGGAAGCTTGAATTGAACCCAAGCAAAACCAGCCAGCAAAACTGGAGCCGGTTAGGAAAAACACATTCAAACTGATCATGCTGTAACGGCTAGGTTTATCCATCATCACTGGGGAGAAACTCCCATCACGGAGTATTGCCAGAGAAGGACTTGGATCGACTATCGGCTCATCAGTGAGGATGAGCAGGAGTCCCAAGTGTGGTACCTCAGTGTGAAGGAAACGCAGCACTCACGCAACCACTGTGATTTATTTGCTGCTATGGAAAACCCACGAGGGCTTGTAAAGAAGCAAAACACCATCAGTTGGTTGAGAGTGGACTGTTTTTATGACTATGTTTACTACAAACTCTACCCTACTGATTTCTTGCTGGCAAGGGAGCTCTGGTCCCCGACCATCCGTACTGAAATACCACAGGAATTTAACAAGAATAGCCAAGCACATCTGAATTGCTTCCTAACACAAGACCGGATCAGCTCCTAACACTGCTTTTCAAATTCAACAGCAAACCGCATGGTTATTATGCTCCATCTTCTAAATCATATGTAAGTCTTTTTACTTAAAAGTACCTTTTGTAGTTTAAGCCCACAATCAATCTTAACAGCATTTTCAGTACAGGCACAATGATGGCTTTTATTGCAATGGCTTGAGCGCAGACTTTACTGATACCAGCATCTCAGACTGGTTTTAACTTTGCTGTCCCATGGATTCACCCTGGTAACGCAGACCGGGGTCTCGTACCAAAAACACGAGCATCTGCCCTACGCTTCTCATTCCGAGTCTGCTCTGCGTCCTGCGGTCTGCTCAATTCCAAGCGTAAATCAGACAATCTTGCACCATCCCGATCCCTTTTTAGATTTCTCCTCTATCTTTGGTGTTTTTAAAAGCCATGCGCTTGGGTCTCCAGACGACCTCAGAGTTTACAACAACCACGTCTGCCTGGACGTCAGTGATTTAGATGTTCGCTCTGTTGTGTAAAATAAGCTTGGGTTCAGTTCCCTACTTTATAAAATCGCTAATGGTTATGTAATGGAAGTCAGGCACCAGACAGTGGTCCCATACACCTCGAAATTATCTTCTGTTGGCCCCTAAGTAATTAACACTGTGCCTAAGAGGCTAAATAAACTGGGGAAAATAAACAGTTCAAAACTCAGTGCTGATAGTACTTACAAAAGTGCAGTGCTCAATATAACCAGAAGCAAAGTGACTACTAGTACTTAAAGTGCTAGTTTCAAAGTCGGTTTGGTTCAGTGTCCAAAACACAGACAGAACGTGGGGGATAGCTAGGGGTGAAATTAAAAACAGACAGCACTGCAACTGCACATGCCACACCAAAAGTGCTTCAAATCACACCATTGCGGAGAGATGCATAATGCTACGGCTCAGCGTGTGAACACAGACGAGCAAACGACTGACACCTTTTAGGTTACGATAAAGAACAGCTCCATTAACTCCATCACTACAAACCCATTCAGAAAGCAAGTGGTCACAGCTTACAAAAAAAACCCACCTCAAAACCAAGAGTCTCTCGGAACATTTACGAGTCTTTGCAACTATGATACTCAAAGTCTAGCAAAAGCAACCCTGCCCAGTATCTGCAACAAGCTTCGCCGACGCTTATCATGCACTTTACAGAGGAGTCGCACTGCAGACTGCCTCCTTTTTACACGCTATCTTACAGTTAGCCTATTTACCTATTTATTTGTGGTTTGCTTTTTTTTTTTTAGCTTTCTGACTATGCATTAAGCTGGCTTTTTTCTCTTAACCAACCTACCAGTCAAAGGACAATTAATGCAAGAACAAGACAATGAAGGTGGTCTACTAAACACTGATGTTACTGACGTGCCGTCCTCATTTTCATGAAGGAAAACACTCTGGAGAAGGACTTTGGATCGGCACGCTCCTGGAAAGAGGCTGGAAAAGGATGTCAGGCATTTCCCCTTTCTCTTTTTAAACATGTGCTTCCCACCAACTGCCCCATCACCTATTCCAGCTGCTGACATCTGCTTTTTTGTTCCCTCACGTTGAGCTGCAAGCCCAACTCTACCTTTTTACTTGTGCTGGAAAAGCAACGACTCCACTCACTGGAAACAGGGTGCACGAAATCTCCCCGCTAAGGTCTGCGTTGGTCCCAGTCCTCACTCTGGGCTGGAAGCGGCTCCTTGCAAGCCGGGACATGCTCCAGCAGTGCCCTTCCATCCCCTTACCTTGGGAGCTCAGCGCTTGTGAAAACAGGGTGTTTTCTCCCAAAATGAAAGTGGCAAATGAAAAAGGGGAAACCAGACCTTCAATTCTCCTATGTTTCAGTAGGCACCCCAAAAAAAGGGCACTGAATAGCATAAGTGGCTCCCCAGGCCCCGCACGCATCGCCGTCCACTCTCCCAAGAGTCGTACAAGGCAACACCTGGCTGTCCAGCATCTGGTGCGTCTCAGCTGGGTACAAATCTTTTTTATGGAGAAAGCTCTTTTTAAAACAAAAGTATTGACTTGCTGGAGTTGGCAGAGTATGTCGGGTATGCTTCAGGTATAGCTGCAGACATTTTCCTAATCAGAGAGCAAGCACTAGGGAGATGGTTTTTCAGAAGCAGGTAACACTAATTCCCCAGGGGTAAAAAAAAGAATTATAAACCCAGGTCACTTATTTCCACTACTGCCACAAAGACCTGTATTTAAACAAGCAAAAAGCAAGGTCGCACATCCAGAGGCTATGGATGTAGATCCACTTTTGCAGATGTACAACTGGAAAGAAAGGAGCCTAGAAAAGATGTGGGATCTGGAGAAGGGCAGCACTGTGATTTCTGCAGGCATATGGTGGGGAAATGCAACCATCTCAGTCCACAATCCAGATAAGAAAACTGCTGAAATGATATATCCAGTCCTGTTGCCAAAGCCAGCAAGGTCTGGGGAAAGTACACAAGTGCGTGTACGTGGCCATGACCCTGGTACCCGGCAAGGAACACGTCCATCAGGGAAGGAGAGCGAGTGTTACAAGGGAGAAGTGTGCCAGCTTGCACACCACGGCTTTATCGTAAATGATGGTCGAGTCTTGCGGGATTAAAAGCAATTGCTGAGCATTACGCTGGCCAAAGCAGCACCTTGCAGGGCCATATTCAAGCCTGATCTTGCAAGACTGGCATATATCACCACTTCCTATACGGAGGTGCTGGGATAACATTTGGTTTAAGTACCATTGACCTCCATGTTGAGACCAAACCCAAACATTGTACATACAGAAAATTAACCAGCCTGAAAACTCCCGTACCAAAATTGCTCATTTTCCAGGTCTTTTTATAACGTGTTCTTTCCCATCTTCCGATTGTAAGGATTTTTGGCAGACGATTTGGAAGTGGATAATAAATCTAATGTTAGGACACTGCGTCAAATTGCACAGTAATTTCCTGCACTGCTCCCATAAGGAAGTTTTCACATCGCGTTGTATTTTTGCTGCTTAGTTTGTCCAAGGACACACCGTTGGCCACGTCTGAGACTCCTTGCAATTCTGCCTCCACTTGGACTGGCAACCCTATTAAATTTTTAAAAAGAGAAGCTATTACAGGTTTTCTGGGAGAAAAGGCTGCGTGCTAGCCTGTGACCTCAACTTCAGCCTGAGCTCTGGATTTTAAAGGCATTTGTAAAATCATGCTTCAGCCGGCGTGCTAGATTTTCATCTAAATATTCTTGGCAACTTTTCCAGTCTCCAAAAAACAACTCATTTGAAAGTATATTAGAAGGAACGTTTTATTTTTGGAGGCGGAGGCTTTTGCTGCGTCGAAGTCTGCAGATATCTGTGCGCCACAATTAAATGCTGATTTTCAGCGGTGAATAAAGTGATTCCCAGACACAGCCTATTGCTGAGTAAAATGTGATCCCAGATCGCTCGGTATCAGAGGCATAATGCGAACTGAAGATGCGGGGCCATTTTTAATTCTATGCTAATTATCGCAACAAAAACCAGATCCTGCAGCAGAGAGAGCGATTCCGGGGAGAAATAATCATCCATCTTTTGTAGTCCTAGCCGTGCTGCTCAAGAAGCAGCTTATTTACAAAATGGCAATCTCTAGAAAAAGGCCATGTTATTGTTGCCCGAAAAAGCTATATATTCAGATACGTACTGCTGTCATTCTGGGCGTGCTCTGCCTGGGAAATTCTGCTTTGAAACTGAACACTATAAAGTTCAAGTACGGGAAACCGCATCCTGTTCAACAAATACCAGCTGTAGGGCTAATGCAACCCACTGTACCACAGAAACGACGCTTGGAGATCCTTGCTTTGAAATTCCTGCTTTTGGTTTAGAGAAGGAAAATCATATGACCTTTAAATTATTTATACGTGAAAAGATGTTTTCAATAAAAGCATTAATGATGTGTAAACCAAAATGAAATTCCAAATGCAGACTTTCTGCATTCTGTATGGTTACTTAAACGTGGATGAGAAGCATCTTTCCCCTCCCCACACAAAAAAATCCATTGTGTAGTATGACATAAAAATGCCCTTTTTTGTATGCAGGAAAGAAAACACCAACGTATAAAACCATGAACCTGCAGAGTAGTTGCCAAAGGGATGAAAAAATCCCCAAGTAGCAGGCATGCAATCTGTTTCTGTTCCCCCACGTACCACCGTAGTCCCTGAAGAGGCTCTAACACCCGACTGCAGTGCGAGACTATCTCACGGAGACCTGAACCTGCACCTTTGGGTCACAGCCAAGCAAGACACCAAGCACCTCGGCAAGTCTTCCCGTTGCAGCAGTTTTTCCTTGACTATTAAGATCTAGCCTTCATCAAAGAGCAAACGTGTCCAGGGGAGCAACGTGTACGTGACAAATTTATTCATGGGGACCTCGCGACCATAGCTGCTGCTTCTACCTGGGAATGCCACCACCACCAACTCACTACCGTGGAAAGGGCTCTGCTCGGTGTTCTCCATCTCTCCTCGCTGGGTATCCACACACGTTGCTAGACATCGATGACGCCTGTGTCCAGCATTACAAGGCACATTCCTGGGGAGCCGCCGAGTAACTCCAATACATCGCCTTGCTGTAATGACGGTGCCTGAAGACGGGAACATTGGACCACAGGGACCACATGTTGAAAGCAAAACATTTTATTACCATCGGTTAAGCTTCATAATGCACACTTATGAGTAAGATAGAGGTTATATGGAGATCACTTTGCTCGCTACCAACTACAGCTTCTGGGATTAAATGCAGCAGCTGTTGAGCGGTGCGTAACATGACCAGTGGAAAGAAAAAGAGAATAACAAACAGTTGAAATGGTGGGGGGAGTAGCTTGGCAGAAAACAATCCCCTAACATGAATTTCAACCAGAAATCATTCTTTTTCTGCTGTAGAAAAAGCCACAGCATCCTAGACAACAGCTGGTGACCAAGTACTGCCCTCAAAACGCACCCCTCCAACTCTACACGCACCTCAGCATCTACCACCTTGTACAGGCACCGCAGCACCGACACAACATAGGAATATCGGAGGGGACCGCTTTTCCTCAGGGGGGACAACACCTCTACAGTCAATGGATCAAGCCTAGGTGCAAAGCAAGATGCTGCAAATACAGGAGCCCCTTGCTTGTCTAATTGTAACCCCTCCTCGCAGTACACAGGCGTTTATCAGAAATCTTGCGTCACCATGAAGGCAGAAAGGTGGATTACAACTCATATGTACCCCAAATTCAGTGTGGTTGGCTAGCTCAGCAACAACACTCTGCAAACGCTCACCTGGTGTTGATTCAGATGTGTGACTTTTGGTTTGTTTTCTTTAAGTTTCCACGCAATGTTTTTGGCAGTAAATGCCATCCTGAGATTGCTTCTAAAGAACATTAAGTTTCTTCCACCACGAATTGCACCTTCAATGTAAGATCAAAAATACGGTTATCTTTCCTAGAGGTTAGAGGTCACGAAAAAGCTATTTTGGACCATCTACTAAAGAATCACTAACATAGTTTAACAGCACCAGCTTTTTTAGCCCAAATCAGTTTACCTTCCAGTCAGTCTTCTACAAGCAGCTTCAAATTGCATCAAACCCTGTCCAGAGGAACGCTCTATTCTGATCTCCCCTTTCCCGATATTACAACTCTTATTTCACATTAGTTTCTGCATTCATACAAAATTCAAAGGAGAGGAAGAAAATGCCTTCACTAGTAAAAGAGGACTTCAGCTATTGCTAGCACAAAACTACCAATTTTTCTTCTTCCAGAAAACAAACTGCTTGGCTAGAAATGTGGGAAGCTCTTGGAAGACTGAAAGCCCAGAGGGGGCTGGTGTTTAGGCTGAGGCAAGTGAAAAATACTCATGTCTTAGCCTCTTGCTTGTTCTCTTTTGCCCAGCATCTTCAGCTTCGCTGAGAGGAAGAGGTTGGCATAGGTTTTGAACAACCAGAGAGAGCACCTCTAAGGCTTATTTCAACAGCTCAAGGGCTGCAGTATTGAGGAGGAGGATGAACTTCACTTTGTGGAGAGCCTGAGAAGGTGAGGAAGCTAAAAGGATCTTGCAGTTGGTGCTTTTTCTTTCTCTTCTTGTGGCCCAGAGGGGCTGAGAAGGCTGCATCGCTCTGCAGGAGGGCACTTCAGAGCCTAACGCAGGAGGAGGTTTGGAGACAAACAGGGGTGGTAGACCAGTCCACCCCAGAGAGCCACCGTCCTCTCCGAAACAGCCTGCAAAGTCCAAGCCACGGGTCTGTCTTCACTCTTACCTCTTGGCTCTTGTCTCAAGAGCTTGCTCCTCTAACTTTCTGTTTGTCTTTTGGGGGGCTTGCAGAAATACTTTGGGGGTGACATCTTGTCCTTTATAGGTTAGCCAGCAAAAGCGACTGCATCTTTGCCAGGTCTGGAGTTGCAGTCCCTTCCTGTTCTTGGATCATCTCAGAAATGGCAAGAAGCTTTCAGAAACCGTGGGCTGCTGTTGAAACCTTGTGAGGCTGTGGGTTGTCTAAAAAGGGATAAGCACGTTTAGGGAGGTTATCCCTACTTTAGAGGGTGTGTCTTAAGAGCAGAAAACAGGTGAGAAAAACAACAGGTTAAACTGCAGTTTGCTGCTGCAGGGAGGAGTAAGTGGGCACCACCTCTGCCATACGCTCTGGATTGTGGGTTTTCTTGGGGATGCACACATATCAGCACAAAACATGCACTGCCAAATAAACTGACAGTTTTAAGTTGTTTTTAAAAGAAAAGCCTCTGTAATATGCCTTCACCAAGATAACCCACAGTTAAAAAGCTGGCAGCATCCATGAAAATGTTCATCAGGTGATTCCAGCACCTCCCTCCTCTTCTTTTTTTTCTTCTTTTTTTTTAATAAGATAGCTAGAAGGAACTTATCACTTGTTAACTCAAAGGGTCGCCCCTGACAGCACTGAGGGATGACTGTGCTGGTGTAAGCAGAAAATGCTGTTACCGAGCGCAGGGGCCAGGATGCAGCAAGCTTACGTGCAGACTGCATGCTGGCACATGCCGATCCCAGGACAGAAATGTCCGTATGCTCTCCAGAGTGGCTGCTTAACTTGCGCATCAGGCAAGAGTTAAAAGTCCCATGAGGCAGAAAAGGAAGGCTAAAATAGTTGGGCTCCTGTGGTACCCAGGATAAAGCTGTTTACGCCTCCCCTTTGTAGTTATACTGTGATATACCATACATGTGGGCGGTGGTCCCTTGCCTAGCTGAGGTCTCTGTTGTCACTTTGACCCAGGTCTGACATGCAGGCTCTGATGGTCCCTGGTCCTGGTGGCTCCTTGCATCATCACCCACTGCAGCAACCGGAGCCAGAGCAGGACTGTAAGAGAGTAGATGGGAGATTTGGCAGAGACACAACTCTTATCTCAACATCTTTGTACCTACTTTGCTGTGGGTATGCTCGTCCCATGTACCTGAATTTACTAACCCACATCAAACCCTTGAGCCAATTCCCAAACTGATGTGGATGTGCCTTGCTGTTACGCATGCAGAACAAAGTGACTCTAATTATTCTGCAACCAATTTAAATGTCCCAGGGAGAACGAAATCCTGGCAGTGTTCAGCTCAAGATGCGTACTTCCAGACTGCAGCCTACTTCTGTGTTCAGAGAAACAAAATTAAGGTTACACATAACAATGGATCCAGGCACAGCCATGAGTTGCGGCAAGAAGAATCTAAGCTGAGAGCAATACTTGTAGCAGACGCAGTAAAGCTCATCCCTGGGGAAGCTGTCCTACGTTGTCTACAAGCCAGATGTTGCATGCTAGCTGTTCGGAGGAAGAAGCTAGCCTACAATAAGCGCATGATTATATCTACCCCAGGTAAGTGGTTCATCCAACCCTACTCGACCAAGAACGATCACAGAGGGAAGGAAAGGCTGTATGGTTAAATAACTGCTCCTTTGCTGCAGCATCACCCCAAGCCCCACAAGAACCTGCCTCAACCTGGAGTTAACATCTCCCAAAGCCCCACTGCCCATGCAACGGCTGCAGAAGCAGATGAGAGCTGCAGAACAGGATGCCTTTAGGTCCCGGAATGGTTAAGGCCAATGAATAACAAAATAGACACAGAGAAAACAACTGCCTGGGAAACATATAACCAGCTATGCATCTTTTTGTCCTACATCGGCTGCAGCAGTTAGCAAACACACGGGGATGGAGGGAATCAAGGCACATTGGGGCTCTGCACATTTCCAGAGAGGTTCATAAGCAAGTGCTTAATAAAAGGTGGTGAGCTTCTGAGGAAAACCCCTATTTAGGGCTCTCAAGCCAGGTCTCACCCATGAGGCATGAACCGGACTGATAAACACTCTTAGTGGTCAAACTGGGAAACGGAACAGCACAACCAGGACCCAGCCCTGCAAGCAAAGCGAGAGGAAAATGTCCCTATACACTGAGCCACATAAACATCTACAAGGGTTGCTGCCCATGCTGCTTTAGTGACCTGGAACTTCTTCACCGTTAGAGTTGTTAGGCATTGGAACGGGCTCCCCAGGGAGGTGGGGGAGTCATCGTCCCTGGAGGTGTTCAAAAAACGTTTAGATGTGGCGCTTCGAGACATGGTTTAGTGGACAGGGTGGCATCAGGTGTACGGTTGGACTTGATGATCTTTGAGGTCTCTTCCAACCATAATGATTCTATGATTCTGTGATTCTATGTTTTGCAACCAGACAGAGCAAGAAAGAAGATGCCAGTTTAAAGGATATGCTCTGAGATAAGAGGCATGAGGTTTGGTTCACCTCATGAAACGCAGTGCCTATTCGCAGCTCTAGAAGTAAGCGTTAGAGCAAAAAAACTCTTTAAAACTGTTTCCCTAATTTTTCCATGATGGGGGGGGGGGGGTATTAAAAATGCTTAAATTAAAAAACTTCACCACTAACTATAGTGATGTGCACACAACTTTCAGGAAGGGTCCAGCAAAACCTTTTATATCTGAGAGAAAGGAAAGTGACCACATCAACAAGAGACACACTACAGCTTTAAAGGACTTGAAAGTAAAATAATTTGTGATTAGGGGTGGAACAGGAGATGGACATGTTAAATTGATATCAGCTGACAAAATCCCCTTGCCAGAGAGCTTTTAGAAGCCAGAAACACGTAAATGGTTTAGTCAAACAAAGTTTTAGAGCTGGCTCTTGCGTTTTGTGCTTCCCCTGGTATTTACTGTTGTGAATTTGTAAAAGCATCGGAGCTCAGAGAAACACAGCAGTCTGCCCCAAAACCCCCCCGAACTGGAGGACTAACTACTAGGCACAGGCACACCAGGATAATCCTGCACCTGCCATGAAAGGCGAAGAGAGAAGAAAAGCGTTCGGCGCTGCATTAACGGAGTTACAGGATCTAGGATAAATGCTGCCACAAAGAACTGAATCAAAGCCTTGCCCTCTGTTCTTGGCTGTCGACGGCCTCTGTTCATCCCTGCTGCGACGCCTAGCTGGGAAAAGCGCTTTTAAAAGTGGCACCAGCACAATGCTACAGTTTTCAAACTCTTTGCAGAGTTTTTTGGTGTCTCGGCAAAGAGACTGTCCTCATAGGCAGCTCAGTTCCCTGGCAAAAAGTTCTGACCACCACTATAAAGATCTCGGGAGTGGTTCAAAAATCTGGAAGAAAAGAAAATTCAGCTATCATGAATGCATCCCAAACAGCAATACATCTGTTGACTGCACAGTGAGTTTCATTTAGACCAGAGCACTGCCCCATCACCTCTCCTCTGCCTAAACCTACGTGCTGTCTCTGGCCTTAGATTCCCCCGTGAGCTTCCCGCAGGAGGGACGGTTTTTTTACAGCAGGGAGTTCCCAACCATGCCGCAGCACAGCAAACTCCTCCACGGGATGCTCAAAGGAAAAAGGACAATTTGCAAAGCAGCAACGGTCGAAGGGGAATTTCCAGAGACAAAACAGCTCCTCTTCCACCCCAGTCACCCAGGGAAGCGGTGGGAGCCAAGCAAATTCCAGACTTTGCCTCCCGCTTTGCTCAGGTGCTGCAAAGTCGTCGGGGTCTGCGGCTGCCAGCACACAACGGGCTTCAGCTCACCCTGCACAGCGTTCACGCACAACAGCAGGGATAATTAATTTATGTTAAAAATACCGGGACTGCATTGGCACATTCAGCCTTTTCCCTAGGAAGAGGAGGGAAGAAAGAGCAACTGCTGCTTGACAGATGTTAGTCATATGCTTAAATGCACTTCTGGAAGGGGCTCAGATATACGTGTCGAGTGATTATAGAGCAGTGTGACAGGCTGCATGGAACAGGAGGAACTTCTCTACAGTCATACCTACACAAAACTGACAGATCTCCTCGCAATAAAAATGTTACTAAGGAAAATCCAATTAACTTTCAGTGCACCCGAAGCTTCTGGGAATTGGAAAATCGCCCAAAACCCGTGGTTCTTCAGGCAGTTCCCTGGCACGGCTGGGTGGGCACTGCTTGCGGTGCAGCCGGCAAGGAGACAGCGACAGGTTTAGGTTTTAGGTTTTAGGTTGGATATTAGGAAGAACTTCTTCACTGTAAGAGTCATTAGGCATTGGAACGGGCTCCCCAGGGAGGTGGTGGAGTCACCATCCCTGGAGGTGTTCACAAAACATTTAGATGTGGCGCTTCGAGACATGGTTTAGTGGGCATGGTGGCATCGGGTATACGGTTGGACTTGATGATCTTTGAGGTCTCTTCCAACCATAATGATTCTATGACTCTATGATTCTATGACACTATTCTATTCTATTCTGTTGGAAAAACCAGTGTACTGGGTGTACAAAACCTTGTATTGTTCGCAATCCTTCCACCTGAAGCCGGTAAGATCGCAGCGAAAATACCTCTCCCAGTTTTGGATTCTGTAATTCCGGATTCAAGGAAAAGATGGACTCATCAGAAAGTAACAAGAACGTGATGAGGGCTAAAAATTACCCTTGGTGGAAAGTTTTGTATTTGCTTAGAAAAGGATGCAGAAGAGACCTGACAACAGTCTTTAATTATGTAAAAGAGCTGCAGCAAGGAAGGGAACAAGCTGTTTCCATAACTCCTCTCCAGAGCATGGCTTGAAGGGGAAAAAGCGATAGAATGAGATGGAAGCAAGGGCCACACAGGCTGGACAGCAGGAAAAGTATCTGAGAGTGAGCAGGGTGAACCACTGAAACAGCCTGGGGAGGGAGGCCGGGCATCTCTGTCACTGGAGATTTAAAAGAGAAGATTTTTTTTCCAGGTTGTTCAAGTTGGAAAAAATATAGATGCTTTCTGCTGTGTGGACCATGAAGTGTACCATTAGAGGCACCCTCGTACTTGCAAATTTAAGTTGAGAGTCAGGTAGGTTATTCCTTTGTAACCTTCTGCAGACTACTGAATACCAGCCTGGCTGAAAAGCAGCCTGAGGACCGGGTCAGGTTTAGCTAGTCCTGCCTTGAACGGGGGACCACATCTGATGTTCTCCAGAGGTCCCTGCCAGCCCCACTGTAATACATCTTACACGAGGTTCTCTCATCCTCCTCGCCCTCAGACTTCTTTGGTCTTTCCTCCTTCTTGGAAGGGAAGCGGGAGGTGGAGGAGCTCTTGCAAGGCTTGTGAGACTCCATTCAGGATTGAAAGCTCAACTCTACTGAACAACCCGGTGCTATTGAACAGTACGCCGATATAGCTTCATATATCATATACATATATCGTAAACAGCCGAGAAAAAAAACAGCTGGAAAACTGAGCAATTGAAGGTCAGGAAATGCCAGAACGAAGGATTATCTGAGTAACCTTAATTCCGACTGCTTTGGACATATGCATAGAGAGCTTAATTACGTAATCTCTTACAACTTTCTCTCCTCCTCTAGCACATAGGTTTCTTTTTCATCCATCATTCTGTGTCCTATCCAAGCCTTACCTACGCATACTGTCCAAACACTGCATAAGTGTCTACTGGGCACATTTCACACCACATTTCTTCTTGTTTTGCCTTTGGAGATCATCAGTATTGATCAGTATAAAAATTCCTAACACCAAATGAACTCGTCTTCATCACACCCCTTTGAGGTAGGGAGGTATCATTCACCCCATTTTATCAGTGGGGAACACAGGCACAGGCAGATAAAAGCCAAAGTGATCCAGTCTCCATTATCAGGAGGCCCAGCTTGAGACACAGACAGCTTTTCCAGAGTCCTCGCTATTATTACAGCACTTCACTCGTTCAAAGCACAGCTTCCAACAGCTATTAACACCGACCGCTTCTGTACATCAGACCTCAGAGTACCAACGCCGGTGTCCAGGAAAACAAAGGCGATACAAGTGGTGATCATCTGCAGAGTCTTGTTAAAAACGACACAGACCCCTTTGCAAAGACAGGCACAGAGTTTGCTTCTTGAAAGCAGCTTTCTCTCCCTCTGATGCCCTCCAGCCTTCACCAACACCTTTCTTCTGCAACGGAAAAGAGCAGCTGCCCCATCGATAACACAACCCTCCGTCACACAGCCCCGGCTGGTTCCCGGAGCAGGAGGCAGTCAGAGCAGCCTGCGGAGCAAGGCTCTGGTGAAAAGCACACGCCAGCATCCATAAGATGGGATGGCATGAACAAACCTTACAGGCCACCTACACTTGTATGCTCCCCTAAGCTTCTGCAGGTATTCCTGGGCAAGCCTCCCAGCACAGTAAGAGCCAAGCCACTCAGGTCTTAAAAAGCAAGCTGCAAAAGCAATAACTCCATCCGTCGGACCTGCTTGGCCCCAATGGCTTTGTCGGGAAGTCTCAACGCTTGCAGAGTGTGTTACTGCCAGATAGATGTGCCCCAAAGAGGAAGGAGGCCCAGCCAAAGAGACCTACCCTGGTCCCCGAGACGAGCGTTAAGATCCGGGCTCTCTGCCTCCTTCCCCAGCTCTGCGGGACTCGAGCGCTGACGGTGCCACCTATTCCTCCTACCGCAGATAAAACCATCATCATGCTCTGCGATTCTCTGGAGCACGAATCTTGTCCTCGCTTCCCTCCACCCCCTCCTGCCTTTTCGTTCCTCTGCCTCGGTGGGAAGCGCTTATCTCTGCTCTTACTCCCCCTCTCCCTCCGCATCGTGCCAACACACGCTCAGAACAACGACCAGATGGGAATACTTGTAAGAGCCTGAGGTTAACCCGTGTCTTTTATCCCACATACTCTCTGCTGTTTTGAAATGCAGATTCTATTGCACGCGATTTGTAGTGTAAAGATTTAACGTTAATAGTATAGTATGTTGATATTGCTTGTGAAATCTATCTCCCTGCTCGTATTGCGTGTTGAACATCTCTGATACGGAAAACAGAAAAGACAACAGCTAACACGTTAACATCTCAAAGGGGAAGGACCTATTGGAAAGAGGAAAATATTACTATTTTTAATATGTATATGCATATATATATATATTTAATATTCCTCTCTCCCTTCTCCTTATGTTAATTTGTGCATCACACATAAATTCACAGACGTTACATCAGCACTGTGCTTAGTGGGGCTGGGCAGAGAGGCTTAGCTTTAGCTATCTTCCAGCAACGGACACGAAGGGCGATCTTTTCCTCCAATTAACTCTGCGTGGCAAATGGTCAAGCTGAAGAAACAGCTAGACACAAACTTCTTCTGCCTGCGGGATGGATCTCCCCCACTGCAGTTAAGAAACCCATCTGACCGGCTGCATCTCCATCCAACAACTCCAAGGCAGGAGCCGTTATCCCGCCCTGTTGAATAACAGTATGTAGGATGGGTCTGAAACACTTAAAAGACACAGTATGTCTTTTTTTATTTAAGGTGGCTACTCTGTACAGAGCTAGCAATTTCCATGTGCCACTCCAAGCGTTTCGAGGTAGCCTATCATTAAGAAGATGAATTAGCAAGTCGTTAATGATGGTTTTATTGGGGTGGTGGCCAGGCACCTGGAGGCTAGGCCAATACCTCTAGATACAGGACAAATGCAACACACGTTCAACAAGCATGAAAAGGCCAGAAGGTACATCCAGCGTACACATTCCTAGAAATTAATGTACATAAGACAGCCCTGAGGCTGCAGGTTCACTTTTTGCATGATGCCTCAGGATGTGGAAGGAACAATCAAATTACATCCATCACAGAAATGCCAAAACGGCATCCACCTTCTAAAACCTCAATTTATGCTTTGACATTTCTGGAAAACCAATTTTTAATCCACATCATTTATCAGGAGTTCCTGGTATTTTACTTTACCTCAATGCTTTAAAATATTGTTGCCTTTATGGAGGTACAGGTGGGGAACTGAACATGGGCATGACAAAATATTAGGAAGAAAAATCAGCGTCAGCCCATGAAAGCTGCTGCAGATTTTGGAGAAACAGAGCAGGAAAATATCTGTCTTTAGCTTTTTCCAAAATGCCCGAGTCCAGAAGCACCTTGTCCTCTGGCTGGGCCCTTTCTTTCCCGTGGTCATGATAGAATTCAGCCATTTTTAGGCAAGACCGGATCACCCCAAAACATCCACAGCCATGATTTCGCAGCGCTGATGGGCTAAACGATAACGAACTGCAAGCATGTAGAATGTGGAAAGCAACCGAGACCCTTCACAGGAACCGCAGTCCCACACAGGTTTCACTTCTACCCAGAAGAAAAAAGCCTAATGGCTGAATCTTGTTTCTCCAGATGCTCAAATTCGCTTGTTTTTACATCTACGCCATGAAATTTTAATGACTGTAGATGAAAGGACAGAGAGGTCAACAGAAGACATCACCACGCTAGCGTTAATAACGTAAAGATGATATACCCACTGCCCAACAGACAGTATGCCCTACAGCCAGGAAACAACCTGTGTATATGGCATCGTCCGCAGGTACGAGGAGGATGGCTTAAACCTGCTGCCACCTCAAGCCATCGCCAACTCGCCCATCCAAGGGGACAAGGTCCGTGGTCCCAACCTGCCGGGCGTCTACAGGGACTTATCATGCTCTCACAGGAAATCTCGGATACGCTGGACAATGCCAATGTTCATGCCAGCGGGATCAACGCCGGAGGGATGATTTGTTTTGGGAAAGGCTGTGGGGTGACGGCCTCGCTCAGGTTTATGCAAGTAGCTTACAACATGTCAAGTGTAGCCTTTATTTCCACTCTTACATGGATAAACTCTTTATTTCGAATACAACCTTTACTTGAAAGGAATGGAGGGGTAGGAGGGAAAGGTGAATTTTAGACATCACAACACGTTAAGCAATTAAAAATAAAGGGCATTTTAATTTTGGAGGAAGCAGCATAGAAAATTAAATGGAAGGCATATTTTTCTTTAAGAATTATTTTATAAATTGTGTGTATATACTGTATGTACAGCAAAAGTAGGAATGCCATGGAACTAAAACCGCTTATTAATTAATTTTGGACTTGGTGCAAAATCTGCCCAATAAAAATACACGATAACAAACCTTTTTCTGCTATAAAAATTACTACGCTCTGATAAAAGGGCCGCAAGTCAAGCAAGCAGTAGACTTCTTAACCCCCACCAACTCCCTTCCCTATGAGTTTAGGTCACTTCAATAGGCCATAGGGAAAAAAAATTGGTGCAATCATTAGACTATGACATCTTTAGCAGAAAAAAAGTGTGCTGACATTGATTTTGGTAATTGCTTGCTTTTATTTTTTGTATAAAGGACAGGTTTTTAATACTTCCACTTGGGATTTTATGAACATGGTAATACAGGTTTGCAGAGCCAGGGGACTGCAAGATGGCATTGAAACACGATGGGGCCGGCAGTACCTGCAGCTGCCTCTTCCTTTACAGCTCTCACCCTCAACGATGCCTCCAAGGGTTTTGCCTTCTTTTGACTACATTTTCCCTTGCAGCCTTGCCGAAAACCTAAGGGATGACAGCACTTAAAAGCAGAAATCTTACAAGGGCCGTGACAAACAGCACGCAACCAGCTCTCGGTGAAATAACGCGTTTATCCAGACCGGTAGTAGAAGAAAACTGTCCCCTCTTTAGACTGCGTACTTCAGATAAATAAGATTATTTCGCTACAAGCTACTACAGGCTACGATATACTCACATAAATACATTAATGCTTATATGTGAATATGAATGTGTATATATTGGATACAGATAAGAAACACTTACGACAACGAGTAGATTACCAATAACCGCTGTAGCTTCTTGCTGGGTAAAGTCCGTCATCCAGACTTGACACGACGTACCCACGACGGCGGGTTTTGCCATCCCCTCCAGAGCACCCGGCGGGTCACCCTCACCACACCAGTGCAAAACACTTCCCCACCCTTCGTTAACGTGCCCCTGCCTCCGTACTTCACCGAGAAAGCCGGCTTGATGGGCTGGACTCAACACAAACCTCCCAGCTGCAAGGCAGGGGAAGCCTCCGCAGCCCCCTCCACCCGGGACAAGGTTTTTAGGGACTGCCTCAGCTTCTGCGCCAGCAGCGAGGAAAGCCAAGTACAAGGGAACTGCTGGACTCGGCTTTGTCAAGACTATACGTGAAAAGCTTGGTTTTAAGCCGTGGCAGCAACGTCAGGGACCCAATTTGCAGAAGGGGCGAGGAGCTGCAGTGACGGCGGAGCTGAGGATGCTCAGCAGCTCTGCAAATCGCAACTTAAAAAAAAAACATCATCCCACTCTTGGTGGTTTGAGAGGATCCTCAATATAATGCCTGTCCTCCTCTAACATACGAGCAGAGCTGGACCAAGCAAGTACAATAGGTCTCTAACAGACACGTGCATGCAGGAGACGGCTTCTTTCAGCATTAACTACATTACCGAAGCATCCCCTTACCAGAGCGGGAGCAGAAACGTGCTCCTAGTATTATTTACACAATATAAAGTGCATTACAATTTAATTATTGAACTGACAGACTTTCTGCCGGGACCGTACAATTTTGAAACAGAGGTGAGGGCTTGAATAGGAAATTCTCTCATGAGAAAAAGAGGTTCAGACTGGTGCTCTTCACCCTGTCCTCCTAAGGATTGTTTTTGGCCGTTCTTTCTAGTGCAAATAAGCTTGTGTTTTCTCAAGTTTAAGGGACGTGGCAGTTTCAGGGCATCAGGAACGAACATTTAAAACACATTAGGGATTCAGCATTCCCGAGCATCTCGATGGGCCCTTCTGCGCACAAGCGGCCCGCAATATCACCGCTCTCAGAAGCTGAAGACGCGCTGCCAAAAATAACAAGGAACCCGTTTCCGAATCTCACCGTTAAAGTCTTGCATTGCTACATTTTGAGTGAGTCTGTATTACCCTCCAAGGACAACATCTGCAAACATCGGTGCTTTCCATTGCGGTGGAAACCCATGGCTAATGGTTTAACCATGGGTGATCGGCTATGAACGTGAAGATCCCCATCCAGTTTTGGATACTAAGGTGCATCCCATGCCAGGGGAGTAAATGCATTAGTGGATCCTACGGGATACCTGTGTGCCAGAACCGAGCCCGACCCAGTAGCCAGCAGATGCTGAATTCCTGGGTGACACTTACAACAAACTAATGCCATCGGAAGGCCAATTCATTAACAAAAGATAAAGGCTTTTTTAAAAAAACAGGCAGCAATAAGGAAAGCCATTTCGCATCTTTTTTTTCTTTTAAAACGGTGAAGAAAATATCCCTTTCCAATCGCTTTGCCTGTCGCAAGTATTTTCCTCACTGATGCTACAGGAACACAGGGAAGGCATGATCACTTACAACAAACGCGGTCACTCAGGCTAATTCCAACGTAGGAGCTTTTACGATCCCTTGAAGCTAAAGGTAGGATGGGACGGGGAGATGTCAAACTCGTAGGGGAGGAATGCCACATAGAAACAGGAAGGAGAGCATAAAAAGTTTGTACATTCATAGCTCCAGTTTGTTGGAATATAAGTTAATCTTTAACTCCAGGCACTGTGACAGGCAGCAGCAGTCAGCAATACGCTAACATATGCATCAAGGACTCATTCACTAAATTCTGGTTTCACACCAATAACAGGATGTAGAGTTATTTTAATGTTAATTTTGTTCTTTTTTTTTTTAATTGACGTGTTAAACCATTGGGACCAAAGCCCTAAGAGCGATGATGAACCAGTACCCCGTTTAACCTCCAGCTGATTCATCACGGTCCGCTAGCTGTTTGAGTGGTGGAGCGAGAACATCTCTCCGAGAGTTGAAAAAGTACCTGAAAGAGCAATCTATGCAGAAACGGATGGGAGTTTTTGACACTAAGCCAAAGGCTTGGTTGCTGTAACTGCTATGTGTGGTTTTGCCTAAAGGGGGAATCACCTAAAACAGTGAAATTAACTTTGTTACTTCTTGTCACAACCGTAACATTTTCCTAAAGGTTCTTTGGTGACTTTGGTGCAAGCTTTTTTTTTTTTTTTTTCTTTTTTTTTTTTTTTTTTTTTAAGTTAAAACAGATCGAGTAGTTTTAGTACCCAAACTAAAGTCCAGATTATCCTCTTGGTTCCCAACCCTGCCGCCCCAACTTTTCTCGTTATGGTTAATGACGTTAACAGGTAATACCATTCGGATTCAGCGCGGCCATGCAGCGTGCAGGTGGGTCCAGACTAAGAGTGATGAACGGTCTGGTTGGAGATAAATACGTTTTTCAACAGACTAAAAAAAAACATGTAAAGGTTGCATGGCAAAATAGCTGGTCCACATGCACACTGGGCCACTCTGTAAAAAAAACGCGATTCAAATGATTATAAATATCTGATTAGACACAGTAATGCTTACTTAAAAAAGATCTTAAAGGTGGACAACACGTTATGTGAATTACCTGGAGCTCAATCAAACTCCCGCTGGTTTCAGAGGGGAAGGAGCTGACTGCCCAAAGGCTGGAAAAGCTCCTTTATAAATATTCATGTTTTAAGAAACAAAGAATTTTCAAAATCTTTCGTCAACCTCCTAAACAGATAATTATATATATTTTCCCTCCAGGCAGAGAGTTTATATCACGAGATGTAAAATTCACATTACAGAGACTTCAGCGGGACAACACCGAAACCTGTGATGGGCAATCAGGAATTGAATTGCTTGATGACAGCCCCAGCTCCGAGTGGGTGGGAAGGGGGTGATGGCAGGGCACGGATATTATCTCCTAACAACACCACCTGTAAAATCAACACGACAGAACACCCGATGCAGCATTAACCAAGGCTTCCGAAACACGCTACGGGTAAGTATGAGAGAGATGCCTTTTTATACTTATCTAATGGTGCACCAAACCCCCCAAAGGTCTTTCTCGCAGTGGGAGGAGAAAAACACCCGGGTATTTTCCTCACACGGGTAACATCACGACCGCATTAATCTCATGTTTGGGAGAGAAGCCAGGAGCCTCAGTCACGGCGGTCCCTCCACCTCCAAATACCTGCTCCACAGCTACCTGCTGGAACCCATAACATGCCTAATACAAAAATACCTTTTGACATTTTGGACAAATGCATTAAAAATAAAAAAATCACCAGCCTCGCATGGGCAGAACACATAGATGAGGAGTGTGTTATTATTCATTGCCATTAATTGAAAAGGCTTAGCACTTGAGTAGAGCTTCACTGTCCTGGGATACTTGGGTTATTCGGTCAGCACAAAACTACGAAATGAATAACAAATCTTCCGCTCTTCACCAGCACGTTATAAAGCTCTGACCAGTTATCGAGGTTTTACCCACACAGAATATCGTTTCAAACTCAATAACCAGCATATGCCAATTTTAAAACCTCTGCCTCTCCTCATACACATACCAGCAATTCACATGAAGTTGATTTTTGTCATAAACGCCCTATAGCTACGCTGCTCAGCCTTTTGACCGAGTACAAGCAGAATTCAGTCCTGGAAAACCCATCATAAACAGAAACCGACATATTTCAGCATAAGGTTTGGGGTTTTTTTTTTGGTATCACGTTGAAGTGCAACACAAGCCTTATCTAGACTATTTAAAGGTCAGAGTGCCAGATTTTTTTTTTTGTGCTGATACGCATACTTCCATAGTCTTCAACACTCGAAGCAGCTGACTCATACAGACTCGGGAGGTCGGTACTTTCATAAGACATACGGAGATGTTTTGGGCATAATTTAACATGATAACCAGACTCCCATAACATTACATAGTGGAGTTAGCAAGAACTACTGGAAAAGGACTTTACAAAAAAATGGGGCAACTTGAAATTACTATAGGTCAGTCCCTCTCACCAATTTCTGCTTGTTTTGTTTGTTTTGCCAGATGGCCAGTCCAATGCACTCTATTCGAGACCCTCTTGCTCTTCACCACTGTCCCCTCTGGCATCCATTCTTTTTTCTTTATGGCTGTTGTAAATTCTCCTCATCTCTTCTTCGTACTTGATAAAATTTTCCCCAAACCGTGTCCATGCTTTGTATGGAACCGTGATGGTGTTACGGTAGGGTGGCCTCACCTCACTTACCTTCAGGAAAATGCCATACCTGTTGGATCCCACGTCGAAGTAGAAGCGCTTGTTGTCCACTCGGAAGGAGGTGCCCTCGGGAAGCTCCGGGGGCTCATCGCCTCCCCCCCGGCGATCCTCTATGTCCCCCTCGCCATATTCTTCAATCAGCTGGACCAAAGCATCCCTGAACTCAATCATCCCTTGCGCTGGAAGGACGATCGTCTGCTCCTGTCCCAAGCTGTGGCCAAAATAACCCATCATGCCAGGTCCCCTACTCATGGTTTGTCTAATCCGCAAGAAGCGCCCTCGTTGATTCTCCTTCAGGTCCAGGTAATACTTTCGGTTGTCCCTCTCGATGTACTCCGTTTTGAGGACGCTGTGAGGGTGCTCTTCAGAGCCAACGGACACTGGAGGCGAAGGCGGTGGGTGTTGCTGTCGCCTCCGGGGATGCTGCTCTTTGCCATTGTTGTGCTCGTGCCGGTGACTGTGGCCGCCTTTCAGACCCAAGTGGGCATAGTGCTCGATGAAGTCCCCCAGGCAGTCTTTCAGCTCGGCAGCCACGGACAAGGAGAGGGTCAGCTTGCTTTTCCTGATATTGTCCTGCCTGCCTCTTCCTATCCAGACCTCAGCAATCTTCAGGAAGCGGCCTCGGGAGCTCTGTTTCACATCCAGATAAAATCGCTTTTTCTGGATGTCCACCCTCTTGGAGGCCAGCTCCTGGATCTCCATGCAGGCCCCCTGGGAGGAGGCCGGGTAATGGTACTGCTGCTGGGACTGGGAATAAATGCTCCTGTGCAGGCCAGAGCCTCCCAGGTTCCTTCCTCCTCCTCCTCCTCCTCCTCTCCCTCTTTCCATCTCTACCAATCAGCTGGAAATAATACATAACAGAGACACAGATGACAACATCAGCATCAGGGGCCTGCTCGCCTTCTCGGCGGCATCTCCGTTTGGCGCTGCTCTTCCTACAAAGACGCCTGCATCCCTCTCCGCTGCCACGGCACGCAGCATCGCAGCAAGAGGATCCCGGGTGCACTTCGCCTCCCCTGCTCCAGCTCCCGCCACCCGGACGACCTCCTCCCAGGCAAGGGAGCTCTCCTTCC